>NW_026946302.1:0-213507 GCF_034702125.1 Engraulis encrasicolus | reverse complement strand
AATATGGGCCCGACACTGGGACACGCTGCCCAAAAACGGGGCGGGTGCTTGGGTTTATTTTTCGCTTTGCAAAGAAAAAAGTAGGCCTTGTTCGGAAAATTGCGTACAAAACACCCAAAAAATTTTACTATTTCATTATCGGAATTGATTACTTTTAAATCAGGCATGGGGTTTCCATTCGTTCATGAAAAAATTTTTTTGCAAACCCGGGTTTTGACACTTTTTGGCAGGATGACCAGAAAATGCGAAAGGGGGTATGGGTTTTCCACTTTTTTTTTACCACTTTTTTTAACCCAAAATTGATAATAAAAACGGATACTTTTTCAAAACAGGGTTTTAAATTTGCTTTCAATTAGTTTCAAGAAATACCCCTGAAAAAAAAAATGTGAAAAAAAAAATGATAAAATGCCCAGTAAAAAAATTTGTCAATTTCCCAAAAATTTAGAAAAAAGAAAGAAAACTTTGGGGGGCCCAGAAAACAAGGTTGAAAAACACTAAAATAAACACAAAAACACTAAAAACAAACAACTCGAAAAAGTTAATAACAAGGGGAAATCAAACAAAACCCAAACCCCCCACCCCAGCAACATTTTTATTTACAATTAGAAGGATGGGGGAGAGAGCAGGGACGAATGAAACACTTTTTATTTAAAGGGTTTTTTTTAAAAAAAAAAAAGCAGATAAAAATGTTTTTGTGATAATCAAAAACCCCCAAAAGGGGTATTCTAATAGTTTACAGTTGAAAATTTCAAACAACCTTTTAAAGGGATCACGTTTTTTTTAAAATTTTTAAATGAAACCCCTTTTCGTTTTTTTTCCCATCCGTCCCCCCACTGTCGGGAGGGAAATGAAACCCCACTTTAAGGGGCAATTTTAAAAAGTGGGGTTTTAAACAGAAATAATTCACTGTAAAACTATTTTTTTTTTGAAACACACAAAAAAAAGTACTACTAAAATTCTCCCGGGGAAAAAAATTTGCAATTTCTCAAAATATAAAAAGGATAAAGGGTTGCGTTTTTCGACGTGGGGCCCCAAAGCTCGAGACCCCCAATCCCTTTTTTTTGCCATTTCGACAAAATAAAATTAATCTAATTCACTTAATTTTAATTTTTTATCTACTTACTTAAATCCTTATGCCCGGGAATTACCGTTTGGGTCCTCCTTTTTTTTTTGTCCACCTTTGAGTCAATGGGGGAGAGGGGGTGGGAAAAAGGGTTTCATTCGTCCCGACGTTCTACTGGGCACTTTAAAAAACCCTTTTTCCCTTTAAAACCCGCAGCTTTGAAAATTTCAAAACTTTCGGTTTTTTAAAAGAAAAGAATTTATCTCTGTATGATTATATTATTACTACATAAAAAAACCAAATCAACTTTTGATACAAAAAAACCTACCACTTGGGAAAATTTTTCTTTCAGTTCAAAAAAAGGCTTGTTGGGGGTAAACCCCTGGAACTAATGACGTCATTGCACGAGGCCCTTTTCCCGGGGGTTTTCAAGTCTTCCGTGCTGAATGTTTCTGACAGAAAAATTTCATTTTGAGTGTAATTTTTTTCGAGTTAAAAACGCTGTGTTTCATTTTTCCCGTGTTTTTATTGGCCCTGCTCTCCCCAATTATTTACCCAAAAAAAAAGATTTTTAAGCGGATTTGGAGGGAACAAATAAAGCTTTAAAAAGCGAATTGGCGGGTTTAATGAAAACAAGTGACCAAGCAAAACCCCCTCAATAAGTTTTTTTTGGTAATATTTGAATGGGTAAAAACCTTTAAAAAAAAAAAGATATATATTTAAATTTTGTTGGTTTGACGTACCCAAAACAAACAACTGGGGCTTAATGTTCATAACAAAAGGGAACAGACCCAAAAAACAATACACCTTCCCCCCCCGGTAAAAAAACATTGTATCAAGTAAACAATATGTCTGTGAGAGAGCCATTGACAAAATCCGAAACTCATCCCTCTTTGCCTCCTTTTAGTTTCCCATTTCCCTTTAAAGATTACTACACCCCTTTTCTTTATTTTGAATTTTCTTTTCCAAAATCCAAAAATTAATAAAATTTCACCTTCAAAAACCTGGGCGGACATATTAGAAATCCCCATTGGACTGTTGTCCCCGTTGGGGGCCCTTTTTGATATTTCAAACCCCCCCCTGACCTCCTCCCGCAACATAAAACGTCAATAGGGGGCCTTTAAAACCCGCTGGGTAGGTGTACAAATTTTAAAACTTTGTCCAAATTTTTTTTAAAACAACTGTGGTTTTGAGAATGTCAAATTCACCCCATCGGGGCATTTTTCCCCACACGGATCCCCTTTTATAGACACACAAAAAACGCTCCCCTGATCTTTACAAACTTTCTGTACTTTCCCCCTTTCCTTTTTCCCCTGGCAACCATTAAACCCCCTTTTTTCCCCCTTCTTTTTTCTGTGTTTGATGTTTTTGCTAATTTTTGTCATTCTTTTGTGTTTGGTGTGTTGGATGTGTGTGTGTAGTGTGTGTGTGTGTGTGTTGGTGGGTGTTTTTGGTTTGTGTGGGGTGTGTGTTTTGTTTTTTGTGTGCGTGTGTTTGGGGTTGGGGTGTTTGTTTTTTTTTCCCCAATTTTTTTTTTTTTTCGCTTTCTTTTTAGGAATTTCCCTTGGGTATGAGGGAGGGTGCTTTTAGGAGGGTGGGAGGCTAAAATTTTATTTGTGTTCCTTTTTACTTTTCCCCTTTTTTTTCACTTAAAAATTTTTTTATAAAAAAGAAATTGACCCCCCCAAAAAAAAAATTTTGTTTTGGGAATTTTTCGGGGGGTCCCCAGCAACCCTCACTGAATCCTACTATTTTCGTTTAACCCCATTGCCACGGCCTTACCACAATGGTTTTATTACCCCAAGAAAAAATGTGCCCCCCAAAAATGTAAGCACCCAAGTAGGGGCCATTTTTCACTCCAAACACACCCCCAAGGGGCCCCCCCCACCCCAAAAAGCAAAAACCCAAATTTCGGGCAGTAGTTTTGCAAAATAAATTTGGGAAAAGAGCCCAATCAAAACAAAAATTTCCCCCAATTTAAACAGCTGAAAAACCAGAACCCAACAGAAATTAAGAAAAATCACGATCAACATACGCAAAACCCCAGCGCAAAAACTCCGGCTCCAACACCAGCTCCACCAAAAATTCCATAAACATCTCAGCCGAAACATAAAGTCATAAAACCCACTTAAAAGGCAGCTCCACAGTATCAGCCCTGTAAAAAATCCACCCTGCAGCTTCAAAACAATTAAACCCCAAATCACACCCACCACTCCAATCGCATTTTCCCAAGCCCCCATAGCAGCTGCCCCCAACTCATCACATTTACTGCAAAAACCCAAACACACTACATAAAGAAAATAAAAAAAGCAACCAGCACAATGCAAAAACAGTTTGGGGTTTCCCTTTTCCAAAATTTCAGACATTGCAAGATGCAGCTCCTAAACTACCCCCGGGAAAAAACAACTGCAGTAACAACCCCAAAAACCCAGCAAGAGCTGCAAAATGATGAAAAAACCCCAACACCAGCTACCTGTAAAGCTACACACAAAAACAAGCAAAATCAACAGCTACAACTCCGCTAAATCTACAGCTCCCACGACAGTTTTGTTGCCCCCGACCCCCCCCGAAAAAAACCCCAACCCAACAAAACCCAACACACCATTAGATTTCCCTCCTCCTGTGCCCCCCACTAGCACTCCAATCCACCCCCAAATAGAAAACTGCACTGGCAAAGGGGAAAACCAAAAAAAAATTACTTGTCTTTCCACTCCTTGACCTTGATGCAGTAGCTTCCCCCTTTTTCTTTTTCCCCATTCTCTTTACTTCCCCCAGCAGCTTTTCTGACCGAATGGATCCTCATCTCTGTTTTTGGGAAAATGTGGAAACCTACACCAAGGGGAAATTGATTTTTTCTAATGATTTTCCCCAGCGGGGTCACATCTGCCTTTTTTTTTCCCCCGGGAACAAAGGGAAAATGGTGTAAAGTGAACCTTTTTTCCAAACATCCGATGAAGAATTCCCCACATGTTTCTCCACAAAAAGTAAAAATATCCAGTGGAATCACATCAAAAATGCAAAGGGCCAGGGTGGGACTTAAAAAGATCATTAGACCCCTCAGTAATTGTGAGATATGGGCATTGGGGGGTAAACCACCACGTGCCAAAAGAGAGAGGAGGTCGTTGAAGGTTACCTAGTGTCCGGGGTGGATTACTCCAAGGACCATATCTCACAATTCCACTGAGATGTCTAATGCATCTTTACAGTGCACAGTGGTACTCATGCATTTCTAGATGGGATGCCACTGGATAGAGTTACAGATGTGGAGCAACATGTGAGAATTCTTCATCGGATGTATGGAGAAAAGCATCACGTTACACCATCTTCCTGTTCACCCGTCCCGTATGGATAAACTGCCAGGATGCTGACTCGCTGTGGAATTCTAATTAGTTAAAATCAACTTCCTCTGGTGTAGGGATCCACATCTTCAACAACAGAGATGAGGATCCATCTCAGGTCAGATGTGCTGCTGAGAAGATCAATGGGAATGGTGCAGAGAGAATTGGAGGAAGCTATCTGCATCAAGGTCGAAGTGTGGGAAAGACTAAGTTCTGTATCCATTTGCCAGTTGGCATGTTACTATTGGATGTGGGTATTGGAGCTGCTAGTGGAGGCACAGGAGGAGGAGGACTCTAATGGCTGTGGTTGGGATTCTGTTGTTGGAGTTTTTGCGGGTTTGTTGGTCGGGCAACTACATCTGTCGCTGCAGCTGTAGTTGTAGCTGTAGTTGTAGTTGTAGTTTTGCTACTGTGATGTGTGTAGCTGGACAGGTAGCTGGTGTTGGAGGTATCACTCATTTAGCAGCTCTTGCTGTTATTGGAGTTGTTTACGGCAGTTGTTTCTCCTGGAGGTAGTTTTTGGATGCTGCATCTGTATAGCTATGTCGGTATTTGGAACTGAAACCCGAGCGGGGGGCCTAGTGCATTTTGCTGCTGGCTGTGCTCTTTTAGCTCTTTTGTAGCTCGGGTTTGGGTTTGCTGTAACTGTAGATGAAGATGGAGCAGCTGCTATGGGTCGTTGCAGATGCGATTGGAGATGGTTGCTGTGATTGGTGCTACAATGCTGCTGAAGGATGCAGGTGGATTATTTACAGGAGTGAACTGCTGGAGCTGCCTTTGCGTGTTTTGATGACATTGATGTACGTGTGTGATGATGTTTGGGAATTTTTGGTGTAGCTGGTGTTGGAGGGGGGGGAGGGGCCCCCCTGGTGTGGCTGCAGCTGTTTTGTTAGGTATGTTGATCTGATTTTACTTATTGCTGTTGGTGCTGGATGTTACAGGCTGTAATTGGAGTTTTCTGTTTTGATTGGTCTCTTCCTAAGTGATTTTTGCAAAACGAACTACAGCCCAGACTTGCTTTTTGACTGCGGTGTTCGCTGGGGCTCGTGTTTGGAGCCTGAAGCTGTTGCGTACTTGGGTGCTTCACATTTTGCTGCACATTTTTGTTGTTTACTGGTTTGTATGTAATCATAAACCATAGGTGTGATAAGGCAGTGGGGCAATTGGGCGTTAAACAGAAGTAGCTAGATTCTATTGTGATGTTAGCTGGGTACCACCACGTTCTCTCATATCAATATGTCTATTTGGGGGTGGTTCAATTTCTTTTTTTATAATTAATTTTAAGTGATAAAAGAGAAATGTAAATAACACAAATGATTAAGCCTCCCACCCTCTAAATGCACCCTCCCTCATGACCCAAGCATGTCTCCAAAATGAAAGCGTAAAAACAATTGGGCATAAGAAACCAAACACACACACACACACACGCACGCACACACCACACACCACCCACACACCACACACACACACAACACACATCACACACACACACACACACACACCCCACACACACACAACCACACACACACACACATTGAATGACAAACAAATGCTAACCTCAAACACAGGATAAAAGATGGGGACAAAATAAGGGTGGTTAGTGGCTGCCATGGAAAAGGAAGGGAAGTACAGTAAGTTTGTACAGGATTCATGGGAGCGTTTTGTAAGTGTGTCTATGAATGGACTTCCTAGATGTGTGGAAAAATGTCCCCATGATGGGTGAATTTGACATTCCTCTAACCACAAGAGTTTTCAACCCAAATGACAAAGAATTAGAATTGTACACCTAGCCAGCATGGTGTTGAAGGCCTCCAATATTGACGTTGAATGTTGCTGAGGAGAGTCCAGGGTGGGGTGAAATATCAAAAATCGGCCAACCCCAACAGGACAACAGTCCAAGCATGTGTATCTAATATGTCCGACAGGTTTTTTGAAGGTGCAATTATTTAATTATTGAGTTTGGTGAGCAATCATATGAGATAAGTGGTGTTAGTAATCTTTAAACGGAATCGGACTCATAACGAGCACAAGATGATGGTAGTTTCGGATTGTAGTCAATGGCTCTTCCACTGGACATATTGATACGGATGATACAATGTCTTTTTTTTTACCGCGAGAGGGGAAGTGTTACTGTGGATTTTTGGGTTGTTGCTTTGTTATGAACATTAAGATCAGTTGTTGCGTGTTGGTACTGTCAAACCAACACAATTTAAATATATATCTTTCTTTATGTTTAATGGTTATTATCCATTCTAATATTACCCAATAATTTAAACTTAGATGGGGTTAGCTTGGTCACTTGTTTTCATCTGAACCCGCCATTTACGCATATAATAGCATATTTGTTACTCCAAATCCGCTTGAAAATCTTTGTTTATGTAAATATATTAGGGGGAGAGCAGGGTCGAATGAAACACGGGACGATTGATATCACAGCGATTTACTCGGAAAAATCAATACACATCTAAAATGTAATTATTTCTGTCAGGAAATTCAGCACGGAAGAAGACTTGACAACCCGGGAAAGCTCGTGCAGTGACGTCACTTAGTTCCAGCGTTAGCCCCACAAGCCAGTTTTTGACACTTTGAAAGTAAAATCTTACCAGTGGGAGTTTTTTGTTGATCAAAATTTGATTTGGTTGTTTTATGTAGTAATTATATAAATCATACAGCAGAATGAATCGATCCTTTTAAGATACCCGAATCGTATATGAAATGTCAAAGCTGTTCAGGTTTAACAGGGCAAAAGGGATTTTTAGTGTCAGTAGGACACTGTCGGGACGATAATGAAACACTCCGTTTCATCCATCCCCTCTCGCCATTGACTCAAAGTGGGGACCAAAAACAATAACGGAGGACCACGGTAAATTCCGCATCAGGACTTAAGTAGAGTAGCTTAATAATTATAATTAAGTGAATTCGATTAAGTTTAGTCTTCAGATTGGCAGAAAAATAAAAAAAATAAAAAAAATAAAAAAAAAATGACTTGGGGGTCTCTGAGCCTTTGTTGCCCCCACGTCGAAAATAGCGCATTCTTTCATCCATTTATAGTTGAGAAAGTTGCACAGATATTTTTACCCAGGAGTGGGAATTTTTGTAGTACATTTTCTTGTGTGTTTCATAATAAATATTAGTGTACAGGAATTATTTCTGTTTACACCCATACTGTGGATTCGTCCTCATGTGTGTTTCATCATGCTCCGACAGTGAGGGACGGTTGAAACATAATCTGACAGGTTGCATTCAAAGTTAAAAATAAACGGGGTACCTAACGGCTGTGTTGTATAAATTGATCTAACTGGTAACGTGGGATGATTGACTCTGTGGGGGTGGTTGATCATAGCATCATAATAACTCATTTTCTGCTGCTATTCTTTTTACTAATAACCGTTTAAGTAAAAAACGTGTTTCATTCGGCCTGCTCTTCCCCTATCCATTCTAATTGTAAATCAAAGTGTGATGCTGGGGTGGGGGGTGTTGTTTGTTTGATACCACTTGTTATTAACTCTTCAGGAGTTGTTTGTTTTCAGTGTTTTTGGTTTATTTCTCAGTGTTATGCAACCTTGTTGCATGGGAACCCCACATGTACTCTTTCTTTTTTCACATTTTTGAGGAATAGTTTTGACTTTTTTGTACTGGGCATTAACTCCCATCATGTTCTTTCACAATTGTTTCTCCGAGTATTTCTTGAGCTAATTGAAGCAAATTAAACCATGTTTTGAAAATGTATTCACGTATATATTATCAACTTAGGGTAAAAAAAGTGGTTAATAAAAAATGTGAGGGGAAACCTTATACCCCCAACCATGCAGCATATATGCCGTCCTCTGCCAAAACAGTTCAAAACGGTTCGCAAAATATTTTTTCATGAACGAACTGGACCCTATGTGATTAACAGTAATCAATCAGATACATGAAATAGTAAAATTATGAGGTTAGTTTTGTACGCAATTACGAACATAGGCCTACTTATTTTCTTTGCAATAGCGTATAACCCGACGCACCAGCAGGTTTTTGACAGCGGGCGGGCCCCAGCTGTCGGTCCGTTGATTTGGCAGAGGTAGTAGGCACAACTCAACAACTCAGGTTTTCGCAGGGGTTTTTTTCTCGCTGTTTAAACAATCTTTGGACCAATCGTGGTCTTAGGATATTTCGAATACAGTCTGTGGTGCTCTCTCTCTCTCTCTCTCCTCTCTGGTCTCAAGTAGAGATGAACAGGACCAAGGATATGGATCACTGGAACCATGTTGTGTCATCTGAAGAGACCAGATAAAAACAAATTTGCTTTAGATCGGTGTCAGCATGTGTTTGTGGTAAACAAGTGGTTTGTACAAAAAAGGTGTATCCCTCTCATTAAGCCAGCATGGTAGTGGATGACATGGTTTGAGGGATGCATGATATGCTGTTCAACATTGGCAATCTGAAATACACCTAAAGGGAAACATGCCATGTCAACATGCACTGTGACTACTGAAAGCAGATCCATGATATTCTCCATAGGATTGCATTCAAATATCAACACCAATTCTATTTAAGCCGATGACAGATCTCAAAAATGGTAAAAGTTCAATGCAAAGAAAGTTTGAAAACGCACATGGCTGACCCCCTGGTCATCCTTTTCATTAGTTTCATTTCGAGACGATTCGAGCCAAACAGTAGCCCCTTCTCTACCGGATTTTCTTCTGGGGTGTACCTCACTTTTTGTGAGTACATGTTCAAACATTAATGGCTGTATTTTGCTTTTTTCTGAGGTGAAACAAAAATGTAAGCGGTTATAAATTATGTGTTAAAATGTCACTAATCATTGTGTCAAAGTGTACATTTCTGTATGCTTTCTATGAAAAAGTTATACTCAAAATCTGCAAAACTGTGAGGGGTGTAATTTCACTTTCGTGATATATGTTATTTGCCTATGTACACACATCACTGGGGCCATTGCTATCTGTTTCACAGCTTCTCATACTACTGTTACACCGATGAAGTACAGTTACTTTGTGCCAGTGAGCTCCCACGGTCACACACATTTCCGCTTGTCCTCTCTGAACTATCCACAAGTATTAGGAAGGAATGCGAACCCTTCAGTTGAGCCTCGCCCAAATGCATTGCTGGTCGATCGCAGCACAGATTTAGGTTGCCCATGATATCGAGCTCAATATGGATTTGCTACTGTTGCCCTCAAATAAGGCCACAAGTAATTAGGGTGACCATCTATCATTCTCTGACCACATAGACTCAGTTTCCCAGTCATGTCGCTTCTCACTGTTACATATACCTGTACATAAAAACGACTGTATCTGACCTGACTGACTCAACTCTGATATTGTCATCTGACCTGAACTACTGCAACGTCCTCCTGACTGGTCTTCCAGCTTTGTGCAATAAGCCTTTGCAAATGCTTTCCTTAGCTAATCTTTGCTAATTGAATACAAGGCCCTGACCCTTGTATTAAAGCTACAACAGGCCCTACTCTGGCTTACCTGAAAGCTATTTACTAAAGCCCTGATGTCCTTACAGGACATGTCTGTTAAGTACCAACCGTTTCACCTGTGCCTCTATTACACATGTATTGGCTCCTGTCTATTCAGTTCAGCTGCTGGAAAGACCCCAAATAGCTAGTTGACACCATGATTCAATCTACTGATGCTGTGCCCTGATAAACAGCACGATGGATATTACCATAGCAGTAGTGTCTTTATCCACCAAACAGCACTCAGACAAAAGATCCTGAGAACATGTTAGTTCATGCCACTGTAATTATCATGTAAAGTAACCTTTATTTTTAAAAACTTTGATCTTGAAAATTACCAACTTTCCTGAAGTTCGTTTTACCTAGATTTTTTGTATGTTAGCTAAGGACAGCTGGATGATTTGAAATCAGTTGAAAAATTTTGTATCAATTTGTTTTGGGTTTGGTGCATTTTGGCCATAGATGTACTCGACTATTCTACGTTGGCAGGTTGATCTCTGTTTTGCCTCGTACGTTATGTGTGCTGCTTTTGGGTCATATAAGACAAATTTTTGCCGTTTGTTGGAATTTGAGATACTTTGTCGTTGTGTCGCTGTTTGAGCCAATTTCAGTATTTTTCCGGTCCCAGATTCCCTCTATTGTTTTTGCTGTCAGCTGATTATGGTAGGTGTAGGACAGTTAGCTCAGCTTCCCCCAGCTTCTAATGTCGGTCCGAGGATCAAATTAGAAAGGCATCGTCGTTTGCAACTGTTCTGGTGACTACACCGTTTGGCAAATTAAAGTGTGTTCCGTCAGATCATCCGTTTGGAAACTTTTAAGTCATTTTAGATAGGTTTTAAAAAGTATGCTCTCAAAATATTATGAATGCCAATAGTTTGCACGTAGATGAAATGAGTTTATGTCTGAACAGTCGTTGTCCAATAATAAAAGGCTAAAGTCAAAATTGTGTTTACACGGTTTTGCAAACTAGACCCTTATATACCAGAGAATCAAACTTTCATGTTATAATATTGTAATAGGCCTAATTTACTGTTAATAAATTGTGTCACCTGGTGTTTTCTGTTGGGGTTGGTTGTTACTTGTACCCCCAGTTTTCAGGATGTAGGCTGTCCTTCCTGTTTTTCCATCTATACCAGTGAGTGTCATAGGAATGGGATAGTCTGGTTATTAATTTTTTTTTGAATTTATATTTTTGTGATCTTTTCCCTGTTGCCACGTGTGACATATAAAAGATCCACCAGACAAAATAACTCTCATATATAGCCTATTATATAAAAAAATATACTTGAATATTACTAGTGTCATGGGTTATTATTTGCCTGATTTGGTTTCTGTTTTCCTTCTGTTCTTCCTCACCTGCATGGCAACAAGTCGGCTCTTAAAGCACCAGTCAGACGTGTGACTTTCCAGCCAAACTGAATCCCCTTAATATGTTTTCACCTTCATCTAACGCATAGTCAGTTGTGTTCTGATTGGGGAGAATCATGACGCTGTGGTGTCTGACTGACTCTTCACAGCCAATTCTCTATTAAATTTAATGTAAGATGTTAAAACCTTTTCCAGTTTCATGTAGCACCTAGTCTGCAAAAGTCTCAGCATGCACGCTTCCCCTCACCTACAAAATATGCCACGGGGCTCTATGAAGGGAGAAAATAAACACCTGACAGCAATTTAAAGACCTTTTGATATTGTAGAGTACTTCTTCACGAGGTTTGTCCTCAAATGGAGAGGGTGTGTAAGGTGGCTTGTTCATACATACCGGGTATTTTGATATACGCAGACCTTCCCCTTCAGTTGTGCCTTTCGTTCAAAACAAACAAAAGGTTGTCTTCTATAAATGAAGATCCAAAATTTCGTTTGCGTTAGTTTGTAAACAGAGGTAAACAGAAAGATTGAATGGCTCTACTTACGGATGCACAAGGCTTAACGTATTTCTGACAGCTCCTCAACAGCATATTTATGCATATTTGCCTTTGATGGTGGAACGAAAATATTTTGGTAGCGTAGAGAAGAAACAATGTTCGTTAATCAAAATACCCAGGTATGTATAAACAGCAAAAAAGTTCATTCGGAGGGTGACAGGAAGATTTGGTGACCATTGCGGTGGATTTATAAGGAGGAAAAGATACTTTTTTGTCATTAGAAATCCATTAAGCATATTTGTTTTCCTGGGCCTATTCATCAAACCAAGACCATTTCATGATGATTGAAAACGGTGAAGAATGGTTCATGGACTTACATTTACATAAGAGATATGTTTAGGAAGGATGCCATTTCACATGTAAGTAAATTGGAGATGCGAAACTAAGCTAGCATCTAGATAGATTTTATTTTCTCACACAGTTCAGACGTGGTACAAAGAAATTGAGTGGGATTTCAATGGCATTTGAAATATGGGGTGACACACACGTGCAAGCAAACTTTAAAATTCAAACTGTGGCAGCCAGCGACCACAGTAGACCTAGAAGAGGTTAATGAGACTGTGTGGAGTCTGCACTTTTATGACTAGAAAACTAAGATATTCTCTCACCCCATGAGCTGTCAAACCCGTTGGACTCACCTATAGGGCACTGCTAAACATACATACCTGAATATGTGATTACCTTCAGGTCTGGAGTTGATTATGATTGTTCTCCTGCACAACACCTTCTCTTGAAATGGTAATTCGTTCACTAGGCTTTTTGTTTAGGGTTCACAGCGTGTGTTGGTGTAGAAACAACACTGAGACATACACTGTGGCGGATGATTTCATCTAAAGGGGGACCAAATTTCCACTGCTATGACAGGAGTATGTCTGCAGGGTTTGCAGGAGACCCAGCTCATATTCTTTGGGATTCGGGGATTGTCAAACCTGCACCCCTATCAACATTGATCTCCAAAATTCCTGTATCTGGACACGGATGTTAAGGGCACAACTCCGGGTCCAGGAACCCGGATTTTGCCAAACTTCTGTGCTCCTGGACACAGAATTATTTCCGTGTGGGACACACAGAAGTGCTCTCTCTATTAGCTTCACACAGCTCTATGTTTCCACAGTCTTGTGTTTTTCAGTCTTATCTCATTATCAAATATTTTTTCTCAAAAAAACAATTTATTTACTGAAGGTTAGGGTTAGGGATTGTTTGGTTCTGGGCACCACAGGCTGAGTTTTCTTTCATTCTTTATATGAATTTGGTAGCCCTAGCAATCAACTGGAATAAAGGGTATTCTCTAAAATATGTCTTTAATGGACAGGTTAAGGTTAGGGAATGTTTTGGTCATGGGCACCACTTGCATTGCTATAGCATTATTTTGTTTAGGAATAGCATTTGGTTGTTATGTTCTAATGATTTAGAGTTATCACCGTGCAGTGAGTAATAGCTATAGAAAGCACTTCTGTGTGCCCAGCACGGAAACAATTCGTGTCCAGGAGCATGGAATTTTTGGCAAAATCCGTGCTCATGACAAATGTTGGAGATCCAGGGCTGACCCCGTCTTACCCCATGACAAACTCTCCTGTACGGAGTCCTGAATGTTTTTGTAAAGGAGCTTAAACATTCAAACATCTTCAAGCGGAAATGTTTCATAGTGACTGTGAAAACGTCACCCATGAGCTGTCAAAACCAGTTGGGCTCACTGACGCACTGCAGGGCACCACGCCAAGCACCAATCCTGAATATATAAAACCTCAAGCCTGACTGTATAATTTGTTTCCTGCATAAACAACCTTCCTGGAATGGGTAATGACCACAGTTACAGCGATGCTATTTTTATCCAACTTTTTTGTGCCAGTACAATTTCTAGAATCAAGTCTCAAATTCCTCAAAGCCTCTACAACAAAAAATCCAGAACTCACACACCAACAGGCACCAACCCTTTAAATTAAAAATGGTGTGTAGTGCTTTGGTAAAAGTGTTTATAACAGATAATAGTGAGTGTAAGAAGGAATTGTGGTTGACGTTCCGTGGCATTGGATTCCGGGGTTTGGACAAAGGTGAGATGTTTTCAGAACAGGCTGTGGCTGTCGACAGGCTCAATTCTAAAGCAGACCACCAGGTGTCACTGTTGCTCAGTCGAATATTGGCACATGCGCTGGCTTTGCAGTCGTTGGTCAGCAAACTGACGGGGACTTGAACCTTATAACCAACAGACACAGAACACGACACATGTCGTTTTCGTGAACCCAAGCATAATTAACCCACACATGGTGAATTCCCTCTGAGACACAACAACCCAGAAGACGTAAGTTTTTACTGTTTATTTTACACAGGTTGGCAAGGGGTGCACACATTTCACTGTCCACATGAGAAATCCACAGATGGCAAAATGTACAGAACCGGAAAGAAACAGTCCCACTACCCAACACCACTATTTACAGGCACGAGTCCACTGGAAAATAAATCAGGTACAGGATATAATAATTTCCCCCAAAATAAAGACACAGCAAACACAAGGCAGCACATGAGTTACGTAGCACACGGGCTAGCTAGGGAGCACACAGTAATGTTAGTACACACTGCAATCCAAAGGTCCATATGCACAAACACTGCGACCGATTTGGAAACACAACAGCATCCACGAGAACACTGCTCTCTTGGTTGAGAAATCATCAACTGCACACTGCAAATTTGCTTCACTGGCCTGAGTACACACATAGGACTACTACATACACGCTAGGGGAGGACACGCAGCAACGGCAAATGACGGTTGACCACAATATCACGCACAGATGGCACAGTCACAGGTTAGCTCACCCACAGTGTATCCCCAGTCCCAGATACTCGCTCAGTTCCCAAATTGTGATCGCCACGATCACCCACACGAGAGGCTGACTTGGTCCCAATTCTGTAAGTGGCGCGGGGTGCACCCAGCCAACCGAGTGGCGGAGTGAAGAAAGACGAATCCACGTTTGGTCGGCGGGCTTCCCCCTAGGCCGACCAAAAATTATAAAAATACGATAGGCCACCACAGTCCCCGTGTTGGCAGGCGATGCGCTCTCGACTAGCAGGACCCAGCGTCGCGTGTGTACCTCCAGCGTAGACCTCACGCTCGCCACGGACCTGCCAAGGATCAAAAGCAGGTCTCAGCGGCAAACCAAAACCACAGCGAGCAACACACACAGGGGGGGGGGGGGGGGGGGGGCCCCCGATTTACCAAACCGGGCGAGTGGGGCTGGGCGCCCCGGGGCCCATGGATCCAGGGGGCCCTAGGGGGGGTCCCAACAAACCAATCCTGATACCTGATGCGTCGATGCTGGATTACGATAGAGGCCTCTATTCTAGGGATCTTCTTTCGTTGTACTTCTTTAGTCTAGAGGGTTAATGGTGAAATGGGTGGGGGGGAGTGGACGGAGTGACAGCAGTCAGGGGCCCTGGCCACAGGCATAGTGGAACCAGAGGGCCCTGGGCCAGTGTTTTACAGCAAACCAGCGGCCCCTAGGCCACGGAGGACGGCATATTCAGAGGGCCCCTGGCACAGGGGACGGAATCAGAGGGCCTGGGCACGGGGGATACGGCTATATTTTTTTTTTTTTTTCCAAGGGCCCGCCTGAGGCCGGGTATGGCAACCAGAGAGCCCCTGGGGCCACAGGAAACGGCAATCAAAGTGGCTTTTCTGGGCCGATACGTACATTGACTAGTGGGGCCCCTTGGCACTGGCAATCAAAGAGGCCCCTGATCCATGGGATATGTGGCAACCAGATGGGGCCCCTGGGCCATTGGGGGGACGGAAACCTGAGGGCCCCTGGGCCACGGGGATTTTATGGCAACAGAGGGCCCTTGAACCATGCTGTATGGCTACTCAGAGGGCCCTGTGCCAGTGGTACGCAAGCAAAGGGCCCTCTGGGCTATTGTGGGTTATACAACGTCTAGAGGTCTAGGGGGACAGTAATCAAAGGGCCCTGAACCACGGGATATGGCAACCCATAGGGGCCTGGGTCATGCAGTACGGAAAACCAGAGGGCCCCTGGGCCATGATGTATGGCAACCAGGAGGTGCCCCTGGGCGATTGTGGGGTGACGGGCAAACTCAGAGGGTCCCTGGGCCATGGAGGTTCGGGCAAGCCATTGTAAGAGAAAAACCTATATGATTTTCAGTCGGACTCAGTCCTGCTAAAATTCACAGAGAGTCGCAATTGGCTCTCTGAAAAAAGTCGCTTTAAAGTCACCAGATACTTCATGGACATTACGTATGATGTCACAGCACCATTGCACGCAATGCTCCTAATCTCTATGAGAAAAACGTGTAATGGAGGGGGGGACAGTTATGTTGTCGTAGCATGAAGACAGTGCTAGCGGATTTTTACAGATTCAGAGCTAATCTGCAGCACTGATTCACTGTTAGTAAATGCTTCCTGACAGCTGCGCAAAGCTAACAGTTATGGTGTCGAACAATGATTTTTGTCACTTTAATTATAGATGAGCAGCCAGATTTTCACCCAAAAGGTTGCGAAAGTGCTAAATGTTTTTTTTTGTGTCGCTAGGGGGGGACGCACAAGTGCGGAGAAAATGACCTAGAAGTGAGGCTCTGCACTTTGTGGCAAGCTGGACACCCTAGAGATAGCTGTCATGGATACTTTGGGATTACAATACTGCAGCGTGTTCCAAGCCACAAGCTGCCCGTTACAGAAGCCTATTATCAACATAAATACTGGCATAACAGCTTTCAGGTTCTCTTCGTGATTTTGTGTCAGCATCAGAGAGGACAATTTGCCCCATTTTTGAAAGAATCAAGGCCTTTTTATGTGTTTACTGATTCAGTCTCCCAAGGACTACAGACAAGATCTCCAGGCACAAAGAAGCGCAAACATATGGCTGATGGAAAGTGCGTAGTATGCAGAGGATGTTAAATTAGGTGTGGGAAAAGAAAAGTTTCGATTTGAACGTTGCCATGTTGTAATTGACAAGCCTTTTTTTTGTGTGTCCTGTCTTGACCATCCGGTTAAACTGCATCACACACTTGACCAAATCTTTTTCAGTTTCTTTTCATGCCTGATAATATGTCAATCAGTGAGCTCAATTCAAGGGCCGACCGAATGAGCACTTGACTGCAGCATATCCATGATCTAACCGTGAGCCTGGCTGATTGAACTTGTTCAATTCAAATCATTAATTCAAAAGAAAAAGATGCCCAAAATAACAATGCTAAAGGGGACGTGGTAAATATGGATTTGCAGTCCACTTTTCCACGTTTTCCATCGCACTTGACTGTTCTTGGGGGTTGGGTTTGGTATGGGCTCGGAGCGGGAGGGGGGGCCCTTTGCATCTCCTTGCCCCGGGCGCCAAGAACCCACCTTAATCCGGGCCTGCCAACACACACACATCCAGGTTAAGGGTTTTGAGGGAAGAAACACTTCCCTTTAGCGCTGCAGATTGGAGCCTTGAATTATCTCTCTGTCGTGGACCTCGGCTCCTGTTCCCATCGCAGCCGACCTCGGCTCCAGCTCCCGTTGCAGCTCACCTCCGAGAACAAAACAGCAATCAAGCCTCGAAGCATCACCCGACAATGGCCCATTCACACCAATCAAAAAGTACCGGCACAATTACTTTCCTTAGGCGCCATGTAAAACATGCGTATTCCGAATCCCATCTCAAACGCCGGCTGGAATCCTCCACTTCCCGGGCGGCGGACGGATGACGTTCCCTCCCCGGGCATGTCTGGGGAAGTCGAGTCTCTTCCCCCCGTCACCAAGTCCCCTGCTATAAAAAGATCTTTTCCCACGCGTCTCTCAATCATTCAATTATGAGTCCATCCATATTCAATCAATTTCCGCTGATCAGTCCCACAGTCCAACCCCCAAAAACGCGAATGTGGTGTTTACAAACAAAAGATCATAAACAAAACGTGCATCAGTGAAAAACCAGAAATGTGACACACACCACACGCACACGCACACGCACGCACACGCACACGCTACGCACACCGCACACCCACACACCTTTGATCTGCAAGTCATATCAAGTCCTACCGGCATATATGGCCTCATGAGTGTGAGGCGTCACAAAGTTGCGAATAATCGCTATAATGGTACATGAATAGGTTCTGACATAATGTTGAAAGTAAATGTCTTGATTTATGGTAAGTTAAACACATGATTTATGCTAGTGATTTTATACCACATTTAGGAGTTACTTTTTTGAGCTATGAGGACTTCGACATTAAGTTAAATGTGGTTACAAAGGTCATTAATAGTGAGAATTACATGAGTCAATATATCCTGTATTAGCACTGTGAATGAAAATACTGCATATTTTGACCAATCATATATACAAGAGACCGCAGGTAAGATGTGCATGGGGTAATAGGAAAACAAAATTGGAAGTATTGTTGTGAATTATTTATGCAGTGAAGTTCAACCTGCAGTTCTTACTATGGAATCATAAAGGATTTCCACTATTGGAGTCATAGAAGGATTCAATATCAAGTAAATGTGGTTAGCCTTCGTGAGTTGCCCATAGCGTCAGATTCAGATATGAACTGGTACCATATGCAGGATTATGTTATCCCACTGTGGTATATTGTATTATCTTTACAAAGAGAAATTCACATAGTCATTGACCTTTGATGCACCACATGTACCTTGTTAGTGATATCTTCCTGACTCTAGTAGTTAATCCTTTATGTATGACTCTTTAATACATGAGGCAAAAATATCACGTGCATACATAATTCAAGGGTTATTCACAATGAATCAGACATTGTATCAAATTAATCTCATATTCAAGCCTTTTCAGTTCTGACATTTACCATCACACTTCCTGACATGTTGCCACAGTTTTGCCTTAATTAACAGGACCTCGCTTATGTCCACAACAGTAACTAGTGTGTCATTCAACATGCTATGGGGACGGATGGCATATGCCAAAGGTGGACATGAAAAGCACATGGACATTTGAAAAGCTCAGCATTTTAACATACACCGATTTATTTCAGCTGCAGGTAGAAAACTGTTTAGATTCATAATACACAGCAGACAGTTTAAGTTCCACTCCGAATGGGATGATCCTGCCAAATTGGTTGGTGACACATTTCCTGTTGAATTGACCCACTACAATGAGATCATTAGATCGGTAACTATTAAGTCGGGTGTTGTTGGTTCTTTTCACATGTTATCATAATCAATGGATTGGGTCTTATGTGGTGTGGTTGACGTTTAAGGGCGGTGTTAGACGCAAAAAAAAAAAAAAAAAAAAATTCAAATTCCTGAAAATATAATGGATGGGATAAAAAATTCGGAAAAAATAGAAAAAAATAAAAGCACTTTAGTGTCTGTGGAATTTTCAAACTTAATTTTTGCCATTTTTGGGATAATGTGTCAAATGTGTCTTGCATCGAACACATAGCATAGGCACATGATCACACCGGAGGAAAATGGAGTCACCCACACAGGGGAATTTCACTGCATTGATGGACATTTTAATCCTTTTGTATACATGACTGGAATCTGAGCTCATGCTAATGATAATGATATTGGGTTTTAATCTCTAATATGTGTTTTTTCATTCATAAATAATGTTTTTTTTTCCTCCTATAAGAAGCGAAGTACACCCAGGACACCATAAATGAACCTAGCATTTGCGTGACAGAAAGATTGCAATATGAAGATATATTAAGAGGTTTTTAGGTTACTTAAACTTCACAGCACTCTCCATTAAACTGAAGTACTGAGCTGGTTAGGAGCCAGTCTTTAAGACCCTTGTAGTTGGCCCTTGCAGTGTCATTACTAAACATTGACAGACATGTCACCCCAACAGGACGCATTTTGTGTTTCGAAATTGAACGGTAGTTATATTACTGTCTTGGTTTTTTTCACATTCACATATCTTAATCTAAAGTTAAGATTTATGCAATCATGCACAATGGCTTCATACATTATTCAAAATGTTGTTGGTTAATTTATATTTATATTATTATATATTGTTTCATTAATGTTACAGTCAACACCGCAGGAAATTTGACATATAACCTTTACATTAATCTTAACAAAAATGTTTCTTCTCATCTAAGACTAATATGAAACATAATGTACCACTCTTCTTTCATTGAACATTTGATTATTTAAAGGACAATAACAGTTTTTAGGTTTTTAACCAATGTTACGAAAAAACACGGCGTCAGTTTTCCCACCCGTGTACACACAAAACTTGCATAGGTCCAACATTTGCAAAATGTGACATGCTGACGCTCGGGGCAGTTTAAGACAATAAGGAAAGTAAGTAAGGCAAGACACAGGTTGGCAGGTCTGGCAGTGGGATGGCAGCAAGAAAGAAATTATTCTTGCCTGCCAGAGCAGGATGAAAAATGGCCCAGAGGGAATGAAATCGACATTCAACACTCTGATGACACGGAAGCTGGGGGACGAGACTACCTCATAACAGCATAATGTCAAAAATGCAAATTAAACCACTCAACATCGGGACTGGGAGAAGTCACACCCACATCAATTCCTACAGAGGAACCACACATGGCGAGTGAACAGAAGATCGCAGTAAGTAGCAGAGAATTAAAACTAATCCTTCTTACTGTGTATTTCTCAGAGAATAATTGAAAGACCTGTATTCTCAAAGAGAAAAAGACATAAATACTGTGCATACATACAAAATACATACCTGACGGGTACATACTCTTACAGTTACATAACGTACTACTGTAGTCCGCAAATGTAAGTAACAAATGCATAATGTTGGAAGCCACAAGTTGCTACTGCACTAGGATTGTGTAAAAACTTGTCCCCAAACCCGTTGTTTATTACTTCAACCAAGAAAAACAATAATAGGCTACATAATAGGGGGTTGATTCAAATATTCTCTTTAGAGGAATTTTATATTATTTTCCTCTCCACAGATATATTTTCTGTTATGTGTTTCATGCATCTTGTCTGATATTGCAATGAATATGTTGTTTGAGTGACAGTGGAGAGGAGGTCGTGCGATTAGAAATTATAAAGTACAGTATGGATTCCAGTAGCTGAAAAGCATTCCACTATTATACCCTCAATACTGGTGGTCACGTATCTCCCAATCTTACTGTGATGACCTCACCATAAGAAACAGGTTCTGACAAGGACAGCACCAATTCCCTGTATGGATATTCATTCTTTGCTTCAAGTCTCTGCCATTAACCCTTGTACGGTGTTTGGGTCAGTGTTGACCCGTTATTTTTCTTTTTTATTTTTGCTTAAGAAAAAATCGTATCAGTTATTTTTCTTTCCACATGTTGGTTTCCAGGTTTATCATAATCGTCTAAACAACAGAAGCAAGTTTCCCTCTAAGGTCAGGAGCTGCTGTGGGAAGGATTTGCAGAGGAGGCGGACGTACTGACATCTAAGGTCCAAAAGACTTGGAAACAGCAGTATTGTATCCATTTGCCATGGTGCAATTACTATTGGATGTGGTATTGGAGCTGCTAGTGGAGGCACAGGAGGAGGAGTTCTGGTGGCTTTTTTGGCTTGGCGTTGGAGTATTTTGCTGCTGATGGAGGTAACAGAGCTGTGGCTGGCCGCTATTGCTGTAGATGCTGTTGTGGGTCTTTGCAGTTGCGATTGGAGTTTGGTGTTTGGGGGTGTTGATCACGGGATGTTGAATTTGCTCTTAAGGCGCAGCTGCAATAGCTACAGGAGACCTGCGCTGATGAGCTGCTTTTAAAGGCTTTGCTGTTACACATAGTACCTTTTTGTGGAATTATTTGGTCTTTTTGGTGGGAGCAGCGGCTTGGAGCTGAATGTCGACTGTGTCTGTTGGAGCGTCAGTCAGGGCTTTTATCTTGATTTAAATTGTGCTTTCGTGCGGGTATTTTGGAGGACTTTTGAGTTTTTGCTACATTAATGCTTATTGTTATTCTTCTGATACTGCTTTTTCAATTGATGTTGGATTTTCAATTGCTTCTGTTGTGGTTACTTTTGGAGGCCTGCATTTGGAGCTGCTGGTGGCGCACTTGGTACTACAGGTTTTGCTGCAGGAGTAGTAATGATCTTACGCCAGCATGTCAGGCAGTAATTGGTGGTTAACCAAAAACTAGCTACTAAAAATGCCAATGGTGGTCATGGGGCTAGCTGTGGTCTTTTATGTTATCTTGGTGCCACTAGCATAGTCATACGTAATAATACATCCCTAGTCTCTCATTTAAAACTTGGCTAGGTGTTTTGTACCCTGCTCCAATAAGGGCGTGATGTATGTCTGTGGCTGTCTTACTAAATTGAAGATCCGTGGTCTGTTGGTTCTTGACAACGTTTTACTTGAACACCAACCACAAACTCTTTTAAGGCATTTTGTTTATCCTTGCGGTGGTACAATAAACACTGGTTGCTGGGGCGGGGGTGGGTTGGTGCTTTGATAGCCGCCTGGTTTTATCTAAACCAGGGGTGTCAACCTACGGGCCGCATCCCGGGGCCCGCCCAGAGGGTTCCATCCGGCCCTGGATGTAAAAAAAATAAAAAAAAATAAAAAGCATTTTTTGTTTTTCAATGGAAATACCGAAAGGCGGAATAACGGCCGCGTCGGGGCAAGACTTCGAGCCCTTGCATGACATTAACCAAATGGTCCTCGGTTATATGTATTTATGTAGTAAAGTGACATCACACTTCTATTAGAAAATGGTGAATTGGTCCTGTAACAGGCATTTGTTAAAGCTCATATTATTATAGGACCTCATATATAGAGATTTAATAATCAATAACAATATAAAAAATTGCTTTAACATTCTTATCATATTGTATTGGTTATTGGTTGAAATTAGGCCTAAAATAATAAAAATAATTGGCTTTGTATTGGTGTTCCTATTAAGCTGAAAACTGGAAAAAGGGATGTTAGAATGCGTGAAAATGCAGGAAATTTCATCTAAAGAAATACCAAAATTTTGCTGGGGGACACCCCCAGACCCCCCGTCAAAAATGAACGGCCCATACTTAATTAATTTAAGGTTGCTAATGAATGAATGAAGTTCAAGGAAATTTTGCATAGGTTTTCATTCAGTATTGGCATTGCTTTCTACATATTCAACACAGTTTAAAACGTGATAGTACGTAACACTAAAATCCTCTGCTTTACGTTTTTTTTTGCGTGATGTTACTAATGGCGTCCCGTTGAGGTCACATGGGTTGTTTGCAGCCCCCGGGACCAAAATGAGTTTGACAGCCTGATCTTAAACCTTTCGCTGACATGAAGTGCCAAATGTGTTACTTTAAACCATGCTACAAAAAAAACTGTTTTATTTTCATTAAAATTTCTTTAATTTTGTGTATATCTATCCAACTCTAATAATACTGAACTCAACAATGGTTGATGGGAAAAGGTTGGTGGCATTGGGTTCATCTTCTTGTCATCTAAAAACCCTACTATCGTTTTAATTGCTCGCATTATTTCTATGTGTTGATGTATTATTTGTGTATTCTTTGCATATTGTCACTTCACATGTACTAGTATGTTTAAAAGATCTTACAAAAATCCTAAAAAGCCCCCCCTCATTTTAATATGATAATAAAGGGAATTGGTTACAATAAAAAAAGAAGTATAATTTGGTTACAATGATGTCACCTGGTGAATAATTTTGTTCACTGTTTTTTCTTCTTTCTGTGTTCGTCTGTATTTCCTCATCTGCATGGGTACAAAATAACGCACTGTGAAAGGGTGTGAAAAAGAATAATTTCCAGCCAAACTGGAATCCACCTTTTAAGATACGTTTTCAACTTTCATCTAAATACTTCGTCTCAGTTTTTATTCTGATGATGGAGAATCAGAAGCTGAGTGTCTGGATGACTCTTATTACTTTGCAATATAATATTAAAATGTGAAAACACACATGCACACTGCATCATGGTCTTGGCTCTGAGTAGTTTCAATTGTTTTTTATAAAGATCTCATAAGCAGATATGATTATCAGGTACCTGCAGTCAGGTGTTGATGAGAGGGTTCAGTTGCCCATGATGACCGCTGAGGGCGCTTCCTATGTGTGGGCCCAGCTGAGGTTTGCCAAAACACATTATATATTTCCATTATTCCTGCTGAACTGGCGAGCCCAGCCACATTCAGTGTTTCCATTCAGTCTTTCGGCACTGAGAAAATAGTGGGACTATTACCCCTATAAATATCCGTTGGTGGGACTGCAAGAAATAATCGGTTAGCTTCTTGTTGCTTTCTATCTCTTAGGTCTTTTCGAAAAACTGCAGACATGGATGAGTAGTGCCTTCTTCTGACAGGTTTTCTTGATGGTTTTATCTTTGGGTGTGTTGGCGGCTGTATTTGTTTTGTCGCCAGGAATAGCTCACTGCCTCCAAATGACCTTCATAAAATGAGACCATTAGTCAATTGACCTTCGACTAAGGACCACCCTAGAATGTTGTTTGTGGCAACCGCGTGATCTGTTTTGGGATTTTTGTTTTAAATCAACATAAGTGCGGGACAAAGGATTGTTCCTTTCATTTTTGTGGACATCGCCCTCCAAGTGCAAACTGTTGGCTTTTGAGGATGCTATCGCTCTACCTACTCTCCATTCATGTCATCTAATTGGTTGTTGTTGGCTGGCACCAATAACATGTGATGTCGGCTTTGTTGTCACCCTCTACTTGTGTGTAGTCTCACAACTGGGGACCATTCCATCAACGGCGGACACCCCAAAATCCGAGCTCAAGTCGTAGATAATAACTACGCTATTTTTAGACAGAGTCCGTTTCATTCAGCCTTGCTAAACTGAAACTCTGCTGAGTTGCCACGGGTTATTTATGCTCCAAGGTTAACCTGTGTAGCTCCAGGTTTACCACCATGAATCAGTGTTGCATCAAAACAGCTGTCACAAGGGCAGGTTCGCTTGATGACCTGCGCATTTCATTTTACGATTTTCAAGCGAACCAGTCCACTCTATGGTTGACAATGCGAACGGGAGGGCAGTGATCGAATGACTCTCTTCCTACATTAATAAAGGTCACCTGATCAGTTAGCTGATGAGGCAGCCGTTCCGACGGGGCTTCTAACTAGGGCGGCCGCCCTTGTGCGCTGTTGAGGGTTCCGGCGAGGCTGCGAGGCGCGGGGTGCCGCCTCCGCCCCGGCCACGAGGGTGGTTTGGTTGGGCCGGTTGGGGTTGTTTGTGTTGTTTTTGTTGTGTGTGTTTTTTGTTGGGTGTGTGTGTTGTGTTGTTTGGGTTTGTAGTGTTGTTGTGTTTGTGGTTGTTTGTTTTGTTGTGTGGGTTGTTGTTTTGTGTTGTTTGTTGTGGTTTATTATGTGTGTTGTGTGTTTGGTGGTTTTGTGTTTAGTTGTTTGTATGGGTGTTTTGTTTGTCTTTGTATGTGTTTTATGTAGGTTGTGTTTTTTTGTTGTGTTTGGTTTTCGTTGTATGTTTTTGTTTTTGTTGTTGCTGGTTTGTTGTTGTATGGTTGATTGTGGTTGTTGTTGTTTTGTTTCAGTTGTGTTGGTTGTTTGTAGTGGCTGTCCTGTGTGTTGTGTTGTTGTTGAGAGAGATGAATCGCCGTAACATCAAATGCGCAAGGCGGCGCACTTGTTAGTGCCGTTCGTAACGGCTGCCTCATCAGCTAACTGATCAGTGACCTGTTTATGTAGGAGGAGAGTCATCGAGTCACTGCCTCCCGTTTCGAATTCAGCCATAGAGTGACTGGTTCGCTTTGATATCGTAAAATGATGGCGGGAATCAAGCGGAACCTGCCCGTTGTGACAGCTGTTTTGTGCAACACTGATTCATGGTGTTAAACCTGGGAGCTACCAGGTTAACCTTGGAGCATAAATTACCGTGGCAACTCAGCAGAGTTTCAGGTTAGCAAGGCTGATGGAACGGATCTCTGTCTAAAAATAGCTTAGTTTACCGACTTGAGCTCGGATTTGGGGTTACCGCCGTTGATGGAATGGTCCCCAGGTTGTGAGATACACACATTAGAGGGTGAAGACATAAGCCAATCACCTGTATTGGTACCAGACAACACAACAATTAGTTGACATGAATGAGAGTAGGTAGAGCTAGTAGCATCCTCAAAATCAACAGTTGCACTTGGAGGGCGATGTCCACAAAAATGAAGGAACAATCCTTTGTCCCGGCACTTAAGTTGATTTAAAAAGTCCAAAACAGATCACGCGTTGGCCAATCAAACAACATTCTAGGGTGGTCCTTAGTCGAAGGTCAATTGACTAATGGTCTCATTTATGAAGGTCATTGAGGCACTGAGGTGATTCTGGCGACAAAACAAATACCGCCCCCACACCAATGATAAAACCACGAGATAAACTCTGTCAGAAGAAGCACTACTCATCCTGTCTGGCTAGTTTTCGAAAAGAGCTAAGAGATAGAAAGCAAAAGAAGCTACCGATTATTCTTGCAGTACTCACCAACGGTTTTATAGGGGTATAGTCCTACTATTTTCTCAGTGCAGAAAGACTGAATGGAAACACTGAATGTGGTGGGTCTGCCATTCAGCAGGTTAATGATGAAATATATAATGTGTTGGCAAACTCAGCTGGGCCCACCACATAGGGCCCTCAGCAGGTCGTCATGGACATCTGAGCCCTCTCATCAACACCTGACTGCAGGTACCTGAGTATCATATCTGCTTATGAGATCTTTATAAAAAACAAATTGAAACTACTCAGAGCCAACACCATGATGCAGTGTGCATGTGTGTGTTTCACATTTTATTATTGCAAAGTATTAAGAGTCATCCAGACACTCAGCTTCTGATTCTCCATCATCAGAATAAAACTGACGAAGTATTTTAGATGAAAGGTGAAAAATATTAAAGGTGGATCCAGTTTGGCTGGAAATTATTCTCACACCTTTCACAGGTGCTTTATTTGTTACCATGCAGGTGAGGAAATATCAGACGAACACAGAAGAAGAAAAACAGTGAACAAATAATCACCAGGTGACATCAATGTACCAATTTACTTTTTTTTTTTTATTGTACCAATTTACTTTATTATAATATTAAAATTTGCTTTCTGTGTAGGATCTTTTAAACATACATGTGATGTGACAATATGGCATAGAATACACTTGTGTTATTTGTAAATACATCATCAACATAGAAATAATTATAGCATTAAACGACAGTAGGGTTTAGATGACAAGAAGATGAACCAAATGCAACCAACCTTTTCCCATCAACCAGTTGTATGTTCAGTATTATCAGAGTGGACAGGAGATACTACAATTAAAGAAGATTTTATGAAAATAAAACAGTTTTTTGTACAGTGTTTAAAAGTAACACATTTGGCACTACATGTCAGCGAAAGGTTTAGATCAGGCGTGTCAAACTCATTTTGGTCCGGGGGCTGCATACAACCCATGTGGCAAGCGGGACGCATTAGTGACATCATCCCAAAAAAAACGTAAAGCAGAGTATTAGTGTTCAGTACTATCACGTTTTAAGTGTGTTGAATATGTAGAAAGCAATGCAATACTTATAATCCTATGCAAAATTTTCTTGACTTCATTCATTCATGGCCAACCGTAAATTAATTAAGTATGGGACAGTTCATTTCGACAGGGGGTCTGGTGGTTTCCCCCAGCAAAATTTTGTATTTCTTAGATGTAATTTCCTGCATTTTCACGCATTCTAACATCCCTTTTCCAGTTTCAGCTTAATAGGAACCAATACAAATCTAATTACATTTATTATTTAATTACAACCAATACCAATACAATATGAATAAGAAGTGTAACATTTTATCTCTATATATGAGGTCTATAATATATGAGCTTTATCAAATGCCTGTTACAGTACAAATTCACCATTTATAATAGAAGTGTGATGTGCACTTTACTACATATATACAGTATAACAGAGGGACCATTGGGTTAATGTCATGCAGGTCTCGATTTTGCCCCGACGGCCGTAATTGCGCATTTCGGTTATTTCATTGAAGAAAAAAAAGTAATTTTTTTATTTTTATTTTTTTTTTACATATGGGCCGGATTGAACCCTCTGGCGGGGCGGATGCGGCCCGTATGTTTGACACCCCTGGTTTAGATGAAAACAAGGGCTATCAAGCACAACCCACCGCCCCAGCAACCAGTTTTATTGTACATCGCAATGGATAAGATAATGCCTTAAAAAGAGTTTGTGTTGGTTTCAAGTAAACGTTGTCAATAACCAACAGACAACTGATCTTAATGTTAGTAAGACACAGACAACCCAACATCAATACATCACGCCCTTTGGAGCAGGGTACAAAACAACTTAGCCATGTTTTATGAGAGACTAGGGATGTTATTATTACTATGACTATGCTAGTGGCACCAAGATAACATAAAAGACACTGTAGCCCAATGACCACCATTGGCATATTTATTAGCTATTTTTTGGTTAACCACCATATTACTGCCTGACATGCTGCGTAGATCATTACTCCTGCAGCAAAACCTGTAGTACCAAGTACACCAACAGCAGCTCCAAATGCAGCCCCAAAGGACACTACAGAAACAGTTGAAAATCCAACATCAATTGAAAAAGCAGTATCAGGAAGAATAACAATAAGCATTAATGTAGCAAAAACCAAAAGTCCTCCAAAATAAACAGCAATAAAAGCACAATTTAAATCAAGATAAGCCCTTGACGCTCCAACAGACACAGGAATTCCAGCTCCAACCGCTGCTCCACCAAAAATACCAAATAATCCACAAGAATGTACTATGTGATCAGCAAAGCCTTTAAAAGCAGCTCCATCAGCGCAGGCTCCTGTAGTTATGGCAGCTGTGGCCTTAAGAGCAAATTCAGCACCGGTGACAACACCAGCTCCAATCGCAACTGCAAGACCCACAACAGCAGCTACAGCAATAGCTCCAGCAACAGCTCTGTTACCTCCATCAGCAGCAAAAACTCCAACTGCAGATCCAAAAAGAGCCACCAGAACTCCTCCTCCTGTGCCTCCACTAGCAGCTCCAATACCACCTCCAATAGTAACTGCACTGGCAAATGGAGACAGATACTGATGTTTCCAGTCTTTGGCCTTGATGCAGTAGCTTCCTCCATTCCTCTGCAAGTCTTCTCCAGCAGCTCTCTGACCTTAGAGGGAACTTTGCTTCTGTTGTTGAAGATGTGATATCCTACACCAACATGTGAAAGAAAAATAACTGATACTATTTTTCTTAAGCAAAAAAAAAAGAAAGAAAGAAAACGGGTCAAAATGACCAGAACACCTTACAAGGGTTAATGGCAGAGACATGAAGCAAAAATGAATATACATACAGTATATTGTGGCTGTCCTTGTCGGACCTGTTTCTTATGGTGTGGTCTTACAGGTAAGGTTGGGAGATACGTGACCACCAGTATTGAGGTATAGAGTGGAATGCTTTTCAGCTACTGGAATACATACTATACTTTACAATTTCATAATCGACCTGCCTCTCCACTATCACTCAAACACATATTCATTGCAATATCAGACAAGATGCATGAAACACATAACAGAAAATATTGTGTGGGAGAGGAAAATAATATGAAATTCCTCTAAAGAGAATATTTGAATCAACCCCCTATTATGTAAGCCTATTATTGTTTTCTGGTTGAAGTAATAAACAACGGTTTGGGGACATAGGTTTTACACATATGCATTGTTACTTACATTTGCGTCTACAGTATGTACGTAATGTAAAGTATGTACCCGTAGGTATGTACTTTTGTATGTATGCACAGTATTTATGTCTTTTTCTCTTTGAGAATACTGGTTTTCAATATTCTCAGATAAATACACAGTAAGAGGATTAGTTTTAATGTCTGCTACTTACTTCGATCTTCGTTCGCCATGTTTGTCTCTGCAGGAAGTTGATGTGTGCTGTTACTTCTCCAGTCCCGATGTTGAGTGGTTTTATTTGCATTTTGACTTTGCTGTTATGAAGGTAGTCTCGTCCCCCAGTTCCGTGTCATCAGAGTGTGGAATGTCGATGTCATTCCCTTGGGCCTTTTTCATCCTGCTTGGCAAGAATAATTTCTTTCTTGCTGTCATCCACTGCACCTGCACCTATGTCTTGGCCTTACTTCTTCCTTAATGGTCTTACTGCCCTACTCAGCATATCACATTTTCCACATGTTGCTCGTATGCAAGTTTTGTTGTACACGGGTGGGAGACGTGACGCCTTGTTTTTTCGTAACATTGGTTAAAAACCTACAAAACAGTTTTTTTCCTTTAAAAAAAAAATGTCAATGAAAGAAGATGTGGTACATTATGTTTCATATTAGTCTTAGATGAGAAGAAACATTTTTGTTAAGATTTATGTAAAGGTTTATATGTCAAATTTCCTGCGGTGTGACTGTAACATTAATGAAACAATATATAATAATATATATATAAATTAACCAACAACATTTTGAATAATGTATGAAGCATTTGGCATGATTGCATAAATCTTAACTTTAGATTAAGATATGTGAATGTGGAAAAAACTCAAGACAGTAATATTAACTACAAGTTCAATTTCGTAACACAAATTGCGTCCTGTGGGGTGACATGTATGTCAATGTTTGTGAATGGACAGCTGCAAGGCCAACTACAAGGGTCTTAAAGACTGGCTCCTAACCAGTCAGTACCTCAGTTATTGGAGAGTGCTGTGGAAGTTTAAGGTAACTCTTAACCTCTTAATATGTCTTCATATTGCAATCTTTCTGTCACGCAATGCTTAGGTTCATTTTATGGTGTCCTGTGGTGTGACTGCTCTTATAGGAGGAAAAAAAAAATTATGAATGAAAACACATATTAAGATTAAACACAATATCATTATCAAGTTAGCATGAGCTCAGATGTCAGTCATGTATACAAAAGGATTAAAATGTCCATAATGCAGTGAATTCCCTGTGGTGTGACTCCATTTTCCTGCGGTGTGACATGCCTATGCTATGTGTTGATGCAAGACACATTTTCCCAAAAATGGCAAAAATAAGGTGAAATTCCACAGACCACTAAGTGCTTTATTTTTTTCTATTTTTTTCCAATTTTTATCCATCATTTTTTTCAGGAATTTGAATTTTTTTTTATTTTTTTTTGCGTTACGCCCTTAAACGTCAACCACCCACATTAGATCAAGCCATTGGATATGATAACTTGTGAAAAGGCAACAAGTTAATAGTTACTGATCTATTATCTCCTTGAAAGTAGTCAATTCAACAGGAAATGTGTCACCAACCATTTTGCAGTATCTCACAAGAGTGGAACTTAACTGTCTGCTGTGTATTAGGAATATAAACAGTTCTATGCAGCTGAAATTAATTTGTATGTTAAAATGCTGAGCTTTCCATGTCCACCTTTGGCATATGCCATCGTTCCCATAGCATGTGAATGACACACTATTACTGTGGTGGACACAAGGAGAGGCCTGTTAATAAGGCAAACTGTGCACTGCAGAAGTGGCTGATGGATAATTGGTCTAGAACTGAAAAGGCTGAAAATGAGATTATTTGATCAATGTCTGATTCATTGTGAATTAATACTTGAATTATGTATGCAGTTATATTTTACCTCATTATTAAGGAGTCATAGGCTCAACTACTAGAGTCATGAAGGATTCGCTATCAAGTAAATGTGGTGCATCAAAGATCAATGACTTCTGTGAATTTCTTGTTGCCAATCATCAATATTACCACTGTGGATAATAATCCTGCCATATGGATCCAGTCATATCTGAATCTGACCTTATGGCAACTCCACGAAGGCTACCGCATTTACTTGATATTGAATCCTTTATGACTCAAATATGGAATCCTTTATGATTCCATAGTAAGAACTGGCAGGTTGAACTTCACTGCATAAATAATTCACACAATACTTCCAATTTGTTTTCCCATACCCATGCACATCTTACTGCGGTCTATTTATATATGATTGAACAGATATGGCAGGATTTTCATCAGCAGTGTTCATACATGATATTAACACTTGTAATTCTCATTATTAATTGATATTGGATGTACCACATTTACTTAATGGTGAGAGTCCTCATAGCTCCAATAGTAACTCCTAATTGTGGATTAAACATCACTGCATAAATCATGTGTTAACTTACCATAAATCAGACATTACTTTCAACATTATTCAGATACTATTCATGTACCATTATAGCGATTATCGACAACTTTGTGACGCCTCACATCATGAGGCCATATATGCCGGTAGTGACTTGATTGACTTGCAGATCAAAGGTTGTGTGTGTGTGCGTGTGCGTGTGCGGGGGCGTGTGCGGGTGCGTGTGCGGGTGCGTGCGTGTGTGTGTCACATTCTGGGTTTTCACTGTTGCACGTTTTGTTATGATCTCTTGTTTGTAAACACACTTCGCGTGTTTGGGGTTGGACTGTGGGACTGATCAGCGGGAATTGATTGAATATGGATGGACTCATAATTGAATGATTGAGAGACGCGTGGGAAGAGATCTTTTTATACAGGGGACTTGGTGACGGGGGGAGAGACTCGACTTCCCAGATGGCCCGGGGAGGAACGTCATCCGTCCGCGCCCGGAAGTGGAGGAGTCCAGCCGGCGTTTGGAGATGGGATTCTGATACGCATGTTTACATGCCGCCTAAAGGAAAGTAATTGTGCCGGTACTTTTTGATTTGGTGTGAATGGGCCATTGTCGGGTGATGCTCGAGGCTTGATTGCTGTTTTGTTCCGGAGGTGAGCTGCGACGGGAGCTGGAGCCGAGGTCGGGCTGCGATGGGAACAGGAGCCGAGGTCCACGACAGAGAGATGAATTCAAGGCTCCAATCTGCAGCGGCTAAAGGGAAGTGTTTCTCTCAAACCCTTACCTGATGTGTGTGTGTGGGCAGGCCCGGATTAAGGTGGGTCTGGGCCCCGGGGCAAGGAGATTGCAAGGGCCCCCCCTCCCGCTCCGAGCCCATACCAACCCAACCCCCAAGAACAGTCGAAGTGCGATGTAAAGACTTGGAAAAGTGGACTGCAAATCCAAATTTACCACGGTCTTTAGCATTGTATTTGGGCATCTTTGTTCTTTTGGAATGAATGATTTGAATTGAACAAGTTCATCTGCCAGGCTCATGGTTAGATCAGTGGGATATGCTGCAGCAAGTGCTTCGGCCCTTGAAGTGAGCTCACTGATTGACATATTATCAGGCATGAAAAGAACATGAAAAAGATTGGTCAAGTGTGTGTATGCAGTTAACCGATGGTCAAGACAGGACACAAGCTTGTCAATTAGAACATTGAACGTTTCAATTCGAAACTTTTCTTTTCCACCTAATTTAACATCTGGCTCTGCACTTTCATCAGCCATATGTTTGCGCTTCTTTGTGCGCTGGAGCACTTGTCTGTAGTCTTGGGAGACTGAATCAGTAACACTTAAGGCTGATCTTTCAAAATGGGCAAAATTGTCTCTCTGTGCTGCCACAAAATCACGAAGAGAACTGAGAAGCTGTGTTGCCGTATTTATGTTGATGTTAGGCTTCTGTAACTGCAGGCTTGTGGCTTGGAACCGCTGCAGTATTGTATCCCAAAAGTATGCCATGACAGCTATCTCTAGGGTGTCCAGCTTGCCACAAAGTGCAGAGGCCTCACTTCTAGTGTCACGTTTCTCCGCACTTGTGGGCGTCCCTAGCGACAAAAAAACATTTAGCAACTTTCGCAACCTTTTGGTGAATCTGGCTGCTCGTCTTTAAAGTGACAAAAATCATTGTTCTCAACATAACTGTAGCTTTGCGCCGCTGTCAGAAGCATTTCTAACGGTGAATCAGTGCTGCAGATTAGCTCTGATCTGTAAAAATCCGCTAGCACTGTCTTCTTCTACTACAGACATAACCGTCCCCACACGTTTTCTAGAGATTGGCATTGCGTGCATGGTGCTGTGACATCATACGTAATGTCATCTGGTGACTTAAAGCAACTTTTCAGAGAGCCAATTGCGACTCTCTGTGATGTTTAGCAGGACTGAGTCCACTGGAAAATCCATATTGTTTTTTCTCTTACAATGGCTGCCGTTCCTCATGGCCCAGGGATCCTCTGGTTGTCGTCCCCCATGCCCCAGGGGCCCTCTGGTTGCCATATTCTGTGGCCCAGGGGCCCTCTGGTTTTCGTACTGCATGACCCAGGGGCCCTATGGTTGCCATATCCCGTGGTTCAGGGGCCCTTTGATTACTATCCCCCTAGACGCTCTAGTCGTCGTACCGCATAGCCCAGGGACCCTTTGATTGCCGTACCACGTGGCACAGGGCCCCTCCGATTGCCATACAGCATGGCTCAGGGGCCCTCTGGTTGCCATATCCCGTGGCCCAGGGGCCCTCTGGTTGTCGTCCCCCATGGCCCAGGGGCCCTCTGGTTGCCATATCCCGTGGCTCAGGGGCCCTTTGATTGCCGTGCCAAGGGGCCCACTAGTCGATGTACTGTATGGCCCAAAAGCCCTTTGATTGCCGTTTCCCGTGGCCCAGGGGCCCTCTGGTTGACATATTCCGTGGCTCAGGGGCCCTTTGATAGCCGTCCCCCGTGGCCCAGGGGCCCTCTGATTGCCGTCCCCCGTGGCCCAGGGGCCCTCTGATTGCCGTCCCCCGTGGCCCAGGGGCCCTCTGGTTGCTGTACGACATGGCCCAGGGGCCCTCTGGTTCCTATGTCCTGTGGCCGAGGGCCCTCTGACTGCTGTCACTCCCCCCAGCCCATTTCAGTTAACCCTTATAGACTAAAGAAGTACAACTAAAGAAGATCCTAGAATAGAGGCCTCTATCGCAATCAGCATCGACATCGGTATCTGGATTGTTGTTGGGCCCCCCCTGGGCCCCCTGGATCCATGGGCCCCGGGGCGCCAGCCCCACTCGCCCGGTTGGTAATACGGCCCTGTGTGTGGGTTGCTGCTGGGTTGGTTTTGCGCTGAGACCTGCTTTTGATCTTGGCAGGGCCGTGGCGAGCGTGAGGTCTACGCTGGAGGTACGACGCGACGCTGGGTCCTGCTTGTCGAGAGCGCATCGCCTGGCTCTACACGGGGACTGTGGTGGCCTATCGTTTTATTTGGTCGGCGAGGGGGAGCCGCCGACCAAACGTGGATTTCTTTACCCTCACTTCGGGTTGGCGGGGCACCCGCGCCACTTACAGATTTGGAACAAGTCAGCCCTCTCGTATGGGTGATCGTACGATCATCGGGAACTGGGTCGAGTATCTGGACGGGGATACATCTGTGGTGAGCTAACCTGTGACTGTGCCATACTGTGCGAGATATTGTGGTCAACTGTTTGCCGTGTGCTGCTTGTCCTCCCTGCGTGTAGTGTAGTAGTCCTAGTGTGTGTACTAGTGAAGCAACTTGCTGTGTGTATATCAAGAGTGTAGTGTTCTCGTGGATTGCTGTGTGTCCCAAACTGGTCGCAGTGTAACGTGCATATGGACTTTGATTGTGTGTACTACTAACCTTACTGTGTGCTCTTAGCTAGCCGTGTGCTATAACTCATTGTGCTGCCTTTTGTTTGCTGTGTCTTTATTTTGGGGAATTATTATGTCCTGTACTTGATTTATTTTCCAGTGATTCGTGCCTGTAAATAGTGGTGTTGGGTAGTGGGGACTGATTTATCCTGGGTCTGTACATTGCCATCTGTGGATTTCTCTGTGGGACAGTGAAATGTGTGCACCTTGCCAACCTGTGTAAAATAAACTGTGAAAAACTTACGTTCTGTCTGGTTGTTGTGTCTCAGAGGGAATTCACCTGTGTGGGTTAATTAGTGCTTGGTCACGACATGTGTGTGTGTCTGTGTCTGTTGGTTATAAGGTTAAAGTCCCCGTCAGTTTGGCTGACCAACACTGCAAAGCAGCGCATGTGCCAATATCGACTGAGCAACAGTGACACCTGGTGGTCTGCTTTGAGAATTGAGCCTGTCGACAGCCACAGGCTGTTCTGAAAACATCTCACTCATTTACCAAACCCATGAACCAATGCCACTGAACGTCAAACACAATTCCTTCTTTACACTCACATTTCTGTTATGAAACACTTTTACCAAAGCACTACACACCATTTTTAAGGGTTTTGCCTGTTGTGTGTGAGTTCTTGGATTTTTGTGTAGAGCTTTGAGAATTTGAGACATGATTCTAGAAATTGTCTGTCAACAAAAAAGTTGATAAAAATAGCATCGCTGTAACTGTGGTCATTACCCATTCATGAAGGTTGTTATGCAGGAAACAAATTATACAGTCAGGCTTGAGGTATTTATATATTCAGGATTGGCTGCTTAGGTGGTGCCCTGCAGTCGTGAGCCCAACTGGTTTGACAGCTCATGGGTTGACTTTTCACATTCACTATGAAACATTTCCCGCTTGAAGATGTTTGATGTTTAAGCTCTTACAAAACATTCAGGACTCGTTCAGGAAGTTTGTCATGGGGTAGAAGGGGTCAGCCTGATCTCCAAAAATTGTGTCCAGGAGCATGGATTTTGCCAAAATTCCATGCTCCTGGACACGGAATTGTTTTCCGTGATGGGCACACAGAAGTGCTTTCTATAGGCTATTACCACTGCACTGTGTTAACTCTATCATTAGAAAATACATACCAAATGCTAATCCTAAACAAAATAATGCTATAGCAATTCAAGTTGTGCCCTGACCAAAACATTCCCTAACCTTAACCTGTCATTAAAGACATATTTTTGAGAAATACCTTTTCCAGTTGATTGCTAGGCTACCAAATTCATATAATGAATGAAAGAAAAATAGCTGTGCCCAGACCAAAACAATCCCTAACCCTAACCTGTCAGTAAGAAATGTTTTTTTGAGAAAAAATATTTGAAATTAGATAAATCCTGAGAAAACACAAGACTGTGGAAACATAGAGCTGTGGGAGTATAGAGAGAGCACTTCTGTGTGTCCATCACGGAAAATAATTCAGTGTCCAGGAGCACAGAATTTTGGCAAAATCCGTGTTCCTGGACACGGATTTTGTGTCCTTAACATCCGTGTCCAGAGCACAGAATTTTTGGAGATCATGTTGAAGGGGTGCAGGTTCGAATCCCGAATCCCAGAAGAATATGGGTGGGTCTCCTGCAAACCCTGCTGACATACTCCCTGGTCAGTAGCAGTGGAATTGTGCGGCGCTTTAGATGAAATCATCTGCCCAGTGTATTGTCTCAGTGTTGTTTCTACACCAGACACACGGCTGTGAACGCCTAAAAAAAAGCCTAGTGAACGTATTACCATTTCAAGAGGAAGGTTGTTGTGCAGGAAACAAATCATGACTCCAGACCTGAAGGTAATCACATATTCAGGTCTGTGTGTTTAGGAGGTGCCCTGTAGGTGAGTCCTACTGGTTTGACAGCTCATGGGGTGAGAGAATATCTTAGTTCTTAGTCATAAAGTGCATGGTCTCCACACATTCATCATTTACCTCTTCTAGGGTTCTACTGTGGTCGCCGGTGACACATTTTGAATTTTAAAGTTTGCTGCTCGTGTGTGTCACCCATTTTCAAATGCCATTGAAATACCCACTCATATTCTTGTACCACGTCTGAACTGTGTGAGAAAAAAAAATCTATCTTAGATGCTAGCTTAGTTCGCATCTCCAATTTACTTACATGGGAAATGGCATCCTTCCTAAACATATCTCTTATGTAAAATAAAGTCATGAACTCATTCTTCACCTTTCAATCATCAGGGAAATGGTCTTGGTTGTGATGAAAGGCACAGGAAAACAAATATGCTTAATGGATTTCTAATGACAAAAAAGTATCTTTTTCTCCTTATAAATCCACCGCAATGTTCACCAAATCTTCCTGGGTATTTTGATAAATGAACATTTTTCTTCTCTACGCTTAACAAAATATTTTTGTTCACATCAAAGGCAAATATGCATAAATATGCTGTTGAGAGCTGTCATACGTTAAGCCTGTGAGCCGTAAGTAGAGCCATTCAAGTCTCTGTTTACCTCTGTTTACATACAAACACAAACGGGAGATTTGGAGCTTCGTTTATAGAAGGACAACCTTTGTTTGTTTGTGAACGAAAGGCACAACCGAAGGGGAAGGTCTGCGTATATCAAAATACCCGGGTATGTATGAACAGCACCTTACACACCCTCCCATTTGTGGACAAACTCGTGAAGAAGTACTCTATAGTATCAAAAGGTCTTTATTTGCTGTCAGGTGTTTATTTGCTCCTTCATAGAGCCTGTGGGCATATTTATGTAGGTGAGGGGAAGGCGTGCATGCTGAGACTTTGCAGACTAGGTGCAGTACATGATACTGAAAGGGTTTACATCTTACATTAGAATTTATATTAGAATTGGCTGTGAAGAGTCATTCAGACACACAGCTTCCGATTCTCCCCAATCAAAACACAACTGACTAAGCTGTTTAGATGAAAGGTGAAACATATTAAGGGTGGATTCAGTTTGGCTGGAAATTCACACTTCTGACTGGTGCTTTAGGCCTACTTGTTGCCATGCAGGTGAGGAAGAAACAGATGAATACAGAAACAATCAGTCAAATAATAACCACATGACACTAGTATATTCAAGTATATTTATTTTATTATAGGCTATATATGAGAGTTAGTTTGTCTGGTGGATCTTTATATGTCTACACGTGGAAACAGGGAAAAGAACACAAAAATATAATTCAAATTAATAACAGACATCCCATTCAATGACACTCACTGGTTTAGATGAAAAACAGGAAGTACAGCCTACAACCTGAAAACTGGGGGTAGCAATAACAACCAACCCCACAGAAAACACCAGGTGACACCAATTTATTACAGTATATTTAGGCCTATGTACATTATTATAACATGAAAGTTTGATTCTCTGGTATATATGAAGGGTCTATTTGCAAAACGGTGTAAACGACAAATTTTGACTTTTGCATTTTATTATTGGAAACGACTGTTCCGACGTCATTTCATCTACGTGCAAACTATTGGCATTCAAATATTTTGAGAGCATACTTTTTAAACCTATCTAAAATGACTTAAGTTGCAAAACGGTGTATCTGACGGAACACTTTATTTACAAAACGGTGTATTCACCATAACATTTGCAAAACGACGATGCATTCTATTTGAATCTCGGACGACATGAGAAGCGTGGGGAAGCTGCGCTAACTGTCCTAACCTACCATAAGTCAGCTGACAGCAATAAACAAAGAGGATCTGACCGGAAAAATAACTGAAATTGTGCTCACAGCACACGACGACAAAGTATTCAAATTCAACGGCAAACTTTGTCTTTTATGAGCTCCATAAGCAAGCACCATAACACACGAGGCAACAGAGTTCAACCTGCCAACGTGAGTATAGTCGAGTACATCTATGGCCAAAATGCACCAAACCCCAAACAAATTGATACAAAAGGTTTTTCAACTGATTTCAATACATCCAGCTGTCCTTACTAACATACTAAAAATCTAGGAAAATCTAACTTCAGGAAAGGTGTAATTTTCAAGATCAAAGTTTTTTAAAATAAAGGTTACTACATGATAATTACATTGGCATGAACTAACATGTTTTCAGGATCTGTTTGTCTGGAGTGCTGTTTGGGTGGATAAAGACACTACTGCTATGGTAATATCCATGTGCTGTTTGTCAGGGCACATCATCAGTGATGAATCATGGTGTCACTAGGTATTTTGGGTCTTTCAGCAGCTGAACTGAATAGACAGGAGCCACTACATGTGTAAGTAGAGGGCAAGGTGAAACGGTTGGTACTGGAGACAGACAATGTCCTGAAAGGAACATAGGGCCTTAGCATAGCTTTCAGGTAAGCCAGAGTAGGGCATGTTGTAGCTTTTTAGCCAAGGTTCAGGGCCTTGTATTCAATTAGCAAAGGATTAGCAAAGGAAAGCATTTGCAAAGGGCTTATTGCACAAGCTGGAAGACCAGTCAGGAGGGAGTTGCAGTAGTTCAGGTCAGATGGACAATATCAGAAGTTGAGTCAGTCAGGTCAGATACAGTCTGATTTTATGTATATTTAACAGTGAGAAGCGACATGACTGGGAAACTGAGGCTACCTATGTGGTCAGAGAATGATAGATGGTCACCTAGATTTCTTGTGGCCTTATTTGAGGCAACAGTAGCAGAATACATATTGAGTTCGATATCATGGCAACCTAAATCTTTGGCTGGGATCACCAGCCGTGCATTTGGGCGAGGCTCAACTGAAGGTCGCATTCCTTCATACTTGTGGATAGTTCAGAGAGGCAAGCGGAAATGTGTGTGACCGTGGAGTCATCTGGCACAAAGTAACTGTGCTTCATCGGTGTAACAGTAGTATGAGAAGCTGTGAGAACAGATAACATGGCCCAGTGATGTGGTGTACATGGCAAATACAGTATATCACGAAAGTGAATACACCCCTCACAGTTTTGCAGATTTTTGAGTATATCTTTTCATAGGAAAGCATTACAGAAATGTAACTTTGACACAATGATTAGTGACCTTTTAACAACATATTTAACCGCTTACATTTCTTGTTCACTCAGAAAAAAGCAAAATACAGCCATTAATGTTTGAACATGTACTCACAAAAGTGAGTACACCCCAGAATAAAATCCGGTAGAGAAGGGGCTATGTTGGCTCGAATCGTCTCGAAATGAAACGAAATGAAAAGGGATGACAAGGGAGGTCATCAGTGTGCGTTTCAACCTTTCTTTGCATTGAACTTTTACATTTTGAGTCTGCATCTGGCTTAAATAGATTGGTGTGATATTTGAATGCAATCCTATGGAGAATATCATGATCTGCTTCAGTAGTCACAGTGCATGTTGACATGCATGTTTCTTTTAGGTGTATTTCAGATTGCCAATGTTGACAGCATTCATGCATCCCCAAACCATGTCAGTCCCACTACCATGCTTGGCTTATGAGAGGATACACCTTTTTTGTACAACTCACTTGTTTACCACCACACATGCTTGACACCATCTAAAGCAAATTTGTTTATCTTGGTCTCTTCAGATCACACAACATGGTTCCAGTGATCCATATCATTGGTCTGTTCATCTCTCTTGAGACCAAGAGAGAGAGAGAGAGAGAGAGAGAGCACCACAGACTGTATTGAGAATAACCTACCACGATTGGTCCAAGAGATTGGTTTAAACAGGCGAGAAACCTGCGAAAACGCTGAGTGTTGAAGTTGTGTCTACTACCATGCCGAAATATCGGACCGACAGCTGGGGACACGCTGTCAAAAACTGCTGGTGCGTCGGTTATATCACTTTGCAAAGAAAATAAGTAGGCCTATGTTCGGTAATTGTGTACAAAACTACCTCATAATTTTACTATTTCATGTATCTGATTGATTACTGTTAATCAGGTATAGGGTTCCATTCGTTCATGAAAAAATATTTTGCTAACCGGTTGAAGCTGTTTGGCAGGATGACGGCAGATATGCTGCATGTGGGTATCTGTTTCCACTAATTTTTACCACTTTTTTGACCCTAAGTTGATAATAATACGTAATACATTATCAAAACATGTGTTATTTGCCTTCAATTAGCTCAAGAAATACTCGATGAAAAAAATGTAAAAGAACATGATAGTTAATGCCCAGTACAAACATGTCAATTTCCCAAAAATGTTAGAAAAAAGAAAGATACATGTGGGGTCCCAGCAACAAGGTTGAAAAACACTGAAATAAACACAAAAACACTGAAACAAACAACTCTGAAGAGTTAAAAACAAGTGGTATCAAACACAACCAACCCCACCCCAGCATACACTTTTATTTACAATTAGAATGGATAGGGGAGAGAGCAGGGACGAATGAAACACTTTTTACTTAACGGTTATTTAAAAAAAAATAATAAAGCAGATGAAAATGATTTTGTGATATGATCAACAACCCATATGTGTATTCTAATAGTTACAGTTGTAATTTCACACAACCGTTAAGGTATCACGTTTATTTTTAACTTTGAATGCAACCTGTCGTTTGTTTCATCCATCCCTCACTGTCGGGACGGATGAAACACACATGAGGGACGAATTAAACAGTGGGTTGTATACAGAAATAATTCACTGTACTCTATTTTTTATGAAACACACATGAAAATGTACTACTACAATTCTCCTGGGTAAAATATTATGCAATTTCTCAAACTATAAATGGATGAAAGATTGCGTTTTTCGACGTGGGGCAATGCTCGAGACCCACAAGTCATTTTTTCTGCCATTCTGACGACTAAACTTAATCTAATTCACTTATCTATAATTATTATGCTACTTACTTAAGTCCTGATGCGGAATTTACCGTGGATCCTCCTGTTTTGTTTTGGTCCACCTTTGAGTCAATGGGCGAGAGGGATGGATGAAACGGGTGTTTCATTCGTCCCGACAGTGTCTACTGACACTTAAATCCCTTTTGCCTGTAAACCTGACAACTTTGACATTTCATACTTTCGGGTATGTTAAAGGAACGATTCATCTGCTGTATGATTATGTTATTACTACATAAAAAAACCAAATCAACTTTTGATCACAAAAAAACTACCACTGGTAAGATTTTACTTTCAGTGTCAAAAACAGGCTCGTGGGGCTAACGCTGGAACTAAGTGACGTCATTGCACGAGCTTTCCCGGGGTTGTCAAGTCTTCCGTGCTGAATGTACTGACAGAATATTACATTTTAGATGTGTATTGTTTTCGAGTAAATCGCTGTGTTTCATTCGTCCCGTGTTTCATTCGTCCCTGCTCTCCCCTAATATATTTACATAAACAAAGACTTTCAAGCGGATTTGGAGTAACAAATATGCTATTAAATGCGTATTGGCGGGTTTAGATGAAAACAAGTGACCAAGCTAACCCCATCAATAAGTTTTATTTGATAATATTAGAATGGATAATACCTTAAAATAAAGAAAGATATATATTTAAATTGTGTTGGTTTGATGTACCAACTCAAACAACTGAGCTTAATGTTCATAACAAAGCAACAGACCCAAAATCAATACACCTTCCCCTCCGGGTAAAAAGACATTGTATCATAGTATCAATATGTCTGGGAGAGAGCCATTGACAAAATCCGAAACTCATCATCTTGTGCTCGTTTGAGTCTGATTCCGTTTAAAGATTACTACACCACTTATCTCATATGATTGCTCTCCAAACTCAATAATTAATAATTGCACCTTCAAAAACCTGTCGGACATATTGGATATCACATTGGACTGTTGTCCTGTTGTGGCCATTTTTGATATTTCACCCCACCCTGACCTCCTCAGCAACATACACGTCAATATTGTGGCCTTCAACACCATGCTGGCTAGGTGTAGAATTCTAATTCCTCATCAATTTGGTTGAAACATCTTGTGGTTAGAGAAAGTCAAATTCACCCATCATAAGGACATTTTCCACACGCTGGAGTCCTTTCATAGACACACTTACAAACGCTCCCATGATCTTTACAAACTTACTTTCCCTTCCTTTTCCATGGCAGCCACAAACCACCTTTTCCCCTTCTTTTATCTGTATTTGATGTTAGCTATTGTTGTCTTTCCCTAATGTTAATCTCCGTGTGTGCGTGTGTGCGTGTGTGTGTGTGTGTGTGTGTGTGTGTGTGTGTGTGTGTGTGTGTGTGTGTGTGTGTGTGTGTGTGTGTGTGTGTGTGTGTGTGTGTGTGTGTGTGTGTGTGTGTGTCCATTGTTTTCCCCTTTAATTTTAGGAACTTGCTAGGGGTATGAGGGAGGGGGTGCATTGATGGGTCTTTTAGGAGGGTGGGAGGCTTAATCATTTGTGTTCCTTTTTACATTTCTCTTTTATCACTTAAAATTAATTTAAAAAAAAAAATTGACACCCCCAAAAAAGACATTTGATTTGAGAGTATCGTGGTGGTACCCAGCTAACATAACATAGATTCTAGCTACTTGTTTAACCCCATTGCTATTGCCTTGCACACTATGGTCATGATTACACCAGCAAAATGTGCAGCAAAATGTGAAGCACCAAGTACGCCAGCAGCAGCTCCAAACACAGCCCCAGCAGACACTGCAGCAATAGCAAGTCTGGGCTGTAGTGTTGCAAAATCAATTAGGAAGAGACCAATCAAAACAGAAACTCCAATTACAGCTGTAAATCCAGCACCAACAGCATTAAGTAAATCACGATCAACATACGCTACAACAGCTGCAGACACTCCTGCCCCAACACCAGCTCCACCATAAACTCCTACAATCGCCTCAATGCGTACATCAATGTCATTAAAGACGTCAAAGGCAGCTCCAGCAGTATCAGCTCCTGTAAAAAGCCCACCGGCAACTTTAGCAGCAATACCAGCACCAATCACAGCACCAGCTCCAATCGCATCTGCAAGACCCATAGCAGCTGCTCCATCTTCATCTACAGTTACTGCAGAAACAAACACAGCTACATAAGTAGATAAAAGAGCAAAGCCAGCAGCAAATGCACTAGCAGCTCGGGTTTCAGTTCCAAATACAGACATTGCTACAGATGCAGCTCCTAAAACTACTCCAGGAGAAACAACTGCAGTAACAACTCCAATAACAGCAAGAGCTGCTAAATGAGTGATAACTCCAACACCAGCTACCTGTACAGCTACACACATAACAGTAGCACAAGCAACAGCTACAACTGCAGCTACAACTGCAGCTGCAGCAACAGCCTCCAGCACCAGCATAAGCTCCAACAACAGATCCCAACACAGCCAATAGAGTTCCTCCTGCTGTGCCTCCACTGGCAGCTCCAATACCACATCCAATACCAACTGCTGTAGCAATTGGATACAGATACTTGTCTTTCCAGTCTTTGACTTTGATGCAGTAGCTTCCTCCATTTCTCAGCACCATTGTGTTGATCTTCTCCAGCAGCTCTCTGACCTGAGAAGGATCCTCGTCTCTGTTGTTGAAGACATGGTATCCTACTCCATAGGGAAGTTGATTTTTACTAATGAGTTCCTCAGCGGTGTCACCATCTGGCAGTTCATCTCCATGGGTGAACAGGACGATGGTGTAATGTGATACCTCTTCCCCAAACATCCGTTGAAGAATTTTCACATGTCGCTCCACATCAGTAACTCTCTTTAGTGGAATCACAAGTAGGAATGCATGAGGACCAGGTGCACAGTAGATGTATTTAGAAATCTCAGTGGAATTGTGGGTTATGGTCATTGGAGTATCCACCACAGACAATGGTGTACCTTCAAACTCTCCTCTTTCTGCTTGGCAGGTTAATGTTTGAGTATTTTGGGATTTCCTGGTCGTGAATGCCCTTTTCCCTAATATGGTGTTTCCTGTTGCACTCTTTCCAGATCCACTGTCACCAAGAATCACATTCCTCTGAATCTGTTGGAATATTTACAAAAATATTGTTATATGTTTATATACAGTATGTTATGATTTCATTTTCCCCTTTCTCATTCTACAAACACATGTGTAATATACATACACATAAATGACTGCAAAGGTACAAAAGTAAAGATGTGTTATTTTAATAGCACAGAAATAGGGGTGGAGAACATTCTGAAGCTTAAAGAAATCCTCATACTGTGTGGCTGTTCTTGTCAGACCTGTTTTTAAGGAGTAATCTTACAGGCAGGAATTGGGAAACACATGGCCATCAGTACTTGTGTAATACAGTGGCATGTTTTTGAGCAACTGGAATATATATTTTAAAATTTCATAATCAACCTGCCTCTCCACTATCACTTAAATATAACAAACATCCATCGCAATATTGGACAAGAAGCATGAAACACATAACGGAAAACATATTGGGAGAGGAAAATCATATGAAACAGAATATTTGAATCAATCCCCTAACATATATTTGTTTGCTGGTTGAAGAGCAATAACAAACAGTGCTTTGAGTATATACTGTAGGCTTTGCACAATCCCAGTGCAGAAAGACTAATGGCATTCAATGATATGGACTGTTACTTCCATCTGCGTCTACAGTATGTAGGCCTAAGTAAGTAAGTACGTTTTATTTCTAAAGCACATTTAAAACAGTACAAAACTGACCAAAGTGCTGCACAGAGGCTGGTTAGAATAAAAATAACAAAATAAAGAAAGAAAATAAAGCATATTAGTAGCACATAGCATTCCAATAGACATAAAGAAAAAAAAATATCTGCATAGTGTACAGTTGCAGCACTGCCAGCATTGACTAATAAGATGAGCTTATACAAAATGAGCTTAGAAAACTTTGAATACATAAAACAGTATGTACAGTATGTACTCATACGTATGTACGTTTGTATGTGTGTACATGCTTTGAACACATGAATATTCAATATTCTCAGAGCAGAACGACTGTATAAAAACACAGAATGAAGATGCATTTTAATGTTGGCTACTTACTTCCGTCTTGGCTTGCCATGTTTGTCTTTGGAGATAGTTGATAGATAGATAGTAGATGATGTGTGCTGCCACTGCTCCAGTCCTGCTGTTGAGTGGTTTGATTTGTATTTTGTCTCTGCTGTAGTGAACTTGGTCTCCTCCCTCAGTTACGTGTCATCAGTATGTGGAATGTCAATGTCATTTCCTTTGACCTCTTTGGTACTGCCTGTCACATATAGTTTCAAGACAATCGAGATGATAACCTGCGAAGCCATAACAACACAGCTACTTGATGAAGCTGATATATTATCTCTTTTTAAGTGATCAATTCAACAGGTAAAATGTCACCAAGTATTTTTTTTGCAGTTTCGTCAGTGTAACAGCACATACCATGTATTATGAAAATCAATATTTATTTGCTACTGAAACAAATGTATACATTAGCCTCCTTCATTGGACATGGGAGAGGAAGGTGCTGACAGACAAGAACACTTCTCGTGCAATAACCACTCGTTACATTTTCCATTGTGTTTTATTAATTAATATTTAATTTAATATTTCAGAAATAATATATGAGGACTAAGTTTCAAGAAGTTCGGAAATGGATTAGAAATCTCTACTGTAATCTAAAGTATAATCAATAACCAACCTTTAGGACCTCTTGAGAGAGGTGTAGTAGGCTGGATATAGCATTGTCTGTTATTTATCCCTTACTCAAAATTCACAGTGCACAATTCCAACAGTTATACAGTAAAAAGAAAAACAGTCAAAACAATTACTATACAAAACTATACTGTAGGTCATTGAGGCACTGAGCTGACTCTGGCGACAAAACAAATGCCGCCCCCCACCTAACTTGATTATCATCGACGTTCAAATCTCTTCGAGACTTTGTCTGACCAAGAGCATAACAACAAACCGCATGGTTGACCTGCCTCCCTTGGTTTGCATATGGTTGTTTGCTTACCGACAAAGTGGGAGGAGTTCCCGTAGTTTCGGGAACTCAGAAAGTACTTGCATTGCTCTTGACCTGACTAGTTGCAATGCTGGAAGTGTTGCGTCACCAGGAGGGCACGGCCTGGNTACCCCACGTGCTGAACTCTGTCAGAAGAAGCACATTTAGTTACTCATCCTGTCTGACTAGTTTGGAATACGAACAAGGAGATGGAAAGTAAAAGATATGAAGACTCAGCTTATTGTGCATAGCAAAACTATAAATTATAAAAATGATGAAGTAATATGAAAAAGATGAATATTGAGATAGTGAAATAAACAAACGCTCTCAAAGTTTGCCATATTACCAACCCAATATAGGACATTACAGTGTGAAGCATGCATTATTCTTGCAGCAGGAGGCACTACCCAATGTCTCTCTTCACAAGTATTTCATGTTTGCTGCCACATCTGCTGATGGAGAATCTGCTTCTTTCTGTTGGTTCACTGCTATCTTCAATCGGTTCCAATGAAGGATCCGTGGAGGATCAGTTTAAATGTCTCTTTCTTGGTCAAGTCTGTGTTCACAGGTAGCTTGTGTGTGCTGTCACTTCTGCTGGTGGAGAATATATACTTCTTTCTGTTGGTCAGGGCTGGATTAAGATGGCCACGGGGCCCCTAGGGTACATGATGCTTAATTACAGGTAATTATTAATGTCATAATTACAAGGTAGGAATTAAGAATAACTCATCTGCCAGCTGTAGAGAGGAGTATTATCAAGGTTCAAAACGATACCCGGCAGATTCATTTTCCAACATTGCATCATTTTTTACTTTTGGCCAATCAGGGGTCCCTGCCAGTTTGGGGCCTCTACAGGTTGCCAGCTACCATGCATACCCTGCGCAATAATCCGGCCCTGTTGTTGGTTGACTGTTATCTACGATCTGTTCCAGTGCACTCAGTCTCCACCCTCAGTCTGATCTCATCACAGGGTGTAGTGAAGGATGTTACAACAGTGGTGAACGTCTTCAGCAGCTCAATGTCACCATCTGGTGTTGTGTAAGTTAAACTACACATATACAGTTAGTGTTCTAGCAATTGTGACTAGCCATTCAGGATATGTTAACATATTTCACATGCTGCATCTGTAGACATAGGTTTAAATTTATATAAACAAGTGTGTTAGATGTCCCATGATGCACTTGACTTGTTTATAGAAGACGCTTTTTACTTAGGGACTGTACGTTATTTACGGTGGGGGGGGGGGGGGGGGGGGGGGGGGGGGGGTTGGGGGGGTGCCGGTGTGCTGGAAGTCTGGTCAAAAAAAAAAAAAAATAGCCCCCCCCCACCACAATTTTTTCCCCATGGCCCTCCCCCCACTTCAATTTTATTTTCCCATGGCCCTCCCCCTACAGGTACAAAAATGTAATATGTAAAATTGGTAGATGAACAACCATCATGACAACAGTCAGAGTAGCCTACATCAAGGGTCTGCACTATTATGTGCTATCGACATCAGTGGATACCTATGAGAAGCCGCTAGAATCTACCTCTGCGGCTGCATGGGATGCCTAACTCCACTGTCACCAAGACAAATTGCAGGGACGCAGGAACTCATTTTGACCAGGGGGTGCTGTGGTCAGCGGAGGGTCTGGGAGTCCTCTCCCAAAAAAAAATGTTTTTTTAGATGCAATTTCCTGCATTCTAATCAATTTTAGGATGAAGAATGGCGAATCCCATCTGACTAACTTCTTCATGTTTTATGTAGCCTAACCAAGGATGACTAGATTTTACCTTTTTTTTCTGTTTAACATTTCACTTCAAAATTATTACGTTCTTCTTGTGGAAGGGAAACGCGCACCTAATGTGGAGGTGAGGGCGTGTTCAAGAGCAAATCGCGCTGCCGTGACAGTTTCTCTCTTCTCCATGGGCAGTCTACAATGTGTGAAATTAGTAGAAATGCATGACTAGGCTATGCGATGCACTTGTGAGAGGTGACCGGGCTTTCAAACAATTTAGATTTTCTTGCAATTGCGACTGTGTATCTCAAGATGCATACGATCAGGACCCCTGCCTTGTCTCCCCGCCCGCGCACAAAAGCACGCACGCACACACAGACAGGCATAGGCCTACTGCTTCCCGAATGTGATTAGGCCTACACTCTGACTGCCAAGTTTGTGCCGTGATCGGCGAGAGAAGTAGGTTAAGCGCCAAAGCAGCTGGTGCCATTGCTGGCTATTGATACAGGGATAGTGTGAAAGCCACCTTTAGTTTGCATTTGACGTAGGCCATATTCAAGACACACTAAAATGTGCCGCTAAACGGTGGTCAAATCAGCAGCAAGAGGCAAAAGGAACAAATCGCCACCACTACAAAAGTCCAAAACATCTAACAATAGCACAGCCATTTCACACCGCGGCATGATAGACAAGCCACGCACACCATCGGCTGTGCTATAGATTCACCCCATAGCCAACTCCGAGGCTAATAGACTTCACCAGCAATAGGCAAGACCTAGCCTACCAATGTGCTACTACGAATCCAATCTCCACCGCAAGAAACAAAAGTCACTTCTTACCTGACACGATGCACAATTTTGGTGACATTCCCTTCTCCCGTCGCACTTTAAATTCGCCTAATTCCTAGTTGGTCCGTTTTTGATCACCAAAGTGATGAGACTTCTCTTCACAACAAGTTAGCTCCTCCAATGGGTTTAAGACCGTGTATGTTGATGCATGCCCAAGCCAACATATCGCTGTTAATACCACTTTTATTACTACCTTGACACCACAAGCTAAACAAAACAAACGTCTCTCTCGGCGGTGCTATGCGACCATTGAACACAGATGTAAAGCACACGGCGGTGCCAATAAATAAAATCATGACTTACCAGAGGCTGTGACCACCAGTTGACTACAACACCTCTCCAAAATTCCTCTGGAAATGCCCATCCAATTTGTTGTCAAAACTTCCCAAACTGTTTAGCCCATAGGCCTATAGTTCACCTCAGCTAGTTTGATATTTGCTCACGGGCATTTTCTATGATGCTCAATGTTCCTCCGTAGCACTAGCAATCCTACAGTGAAAGAGAGTCAGCGCGGGCAATCTACAGTAGCTGCACCTGATAGTTTTTTGACTACAGATACACGCTTCAGTGCTAAAGTATGCACCCGGGACCTTGCATCGCAAAGCGATGTGTTTCAGAGCATTTTTTATTATTATTTAAAAAAATAAATGAAAATAAAATAAAATAAATTCGTTTTTTTTTCCCATGGCCCTCCCCCTAACTCCGATTTTTTTTGCCATGGCCCTCCCCTCCACCTCATTTTTTTCATCATGGCCCTCCCCCCCTCCCCCCCTTTTGCCCATAATGGCATCGTCCTAACAACTCCAAACCTATCAGATGCTATTACAGAGTCTTCTGTCATCTGTAGCCTGAACAAAAGATCGTTTGTATGACCTTTTCAACCTAATATACTGAAATATAACGGGGGTGGACTCGAAAACAAGGGTGTTTTTTGGTTTAGTTGCTGGCGCGCAGAATGGATCATGACAGCAGGTGCCCCTAACACCGGGAACTCCCTCTCCCTCTCCCTCCCTCTGATTGTGCTCTCTCTCTCCCCTCGTTGGAGAACGAATCACAGCTGGTTTATTTCCTCCATAGTACCGTGTTGTGTCTTGTGGGGGAGGGAGGCAGGTAGGCAGGCAGCTCCGCTTAGCGTAGCTTACTGCAGCTTCTTTGGCAGAGCGGACAATTTGCAGATTGATGATTACTGTCATCATGGTTCTGCTATAGTGATCTTGTCATATATTGTTCAATGAATTTTTTTTTGATAAAGTACTGATCACATATCCAACATTTCACAAGCCGATTGGAGTGGTGAAGGCTAGCTGGTCTGAGGCTAAGTGCAATGCTTTCTCATGTGAGCTGAAAGCATCTGACCAGACACAAAGGCTACTCTGTTCCAAGAATCTGCAACCCCCCCCTGTCTTTTTTGATGATACAGTAAGCTGATCATACTATACAGATCCATAAAAAATAACTGTAGAATGAGTAAAAATAGTTGACTTACCAAGGCTCCTTTATTTAGGCTTAGTTGTAAATTGTTAGCGATTTCGTGCTATCACTAGTCCCGTGCATTCTCCTGTTAGATGATATTTTGTAAGCATCATCCTGATGTTGTGTAGGCTGATCACATCATCTAAAATGAAAGGTTGCCACACAGATCATCTCATGGTGTATTTTGGGCAAGCTAGGTACAATGCCTTCTAGCTAGATAGCAACAGGGGGTTTTATTTTGGTCATGAGAGGAAGGGTTTTTCAGTTTTTCAAGATCAGTAGCCTACCTGTGTTAAAATCAGAGGGCAAGAAAGTAGACTACTGTCACAGGTGCTTTACTTTCAAAAATGATTTTGCTATGCTACTTTTGAGATTATATTATAATAGTAAAAAAGGGGTGTTTTTGTCTTGACATGTCCTCTTGTTCTGAACTAAAGCCCTGCCTTGACTGTTCCTAAGGACACTTCTGCCACCTACAGGAACAGTTAGAAAATGCCTAGAGGCTTGAAATTTATACAGAAGATAGGTCAGACCGTCCTCGAGGCCTGGCTGTAAAAAAACGCAATTATCGGCGAACGACGTCGAAGGCAGGGGGCGTCATTATTCGAAATAACGTCATAGCGACGTCGAAGGCAGCCAATGAGTTAAGGATCGCTGTCCATTTATGTGGTGCTGAAGTGTCCTCGGAGTGAACTGCGCCGTCATCTGCTGCTAAACCATTTACAAAAAGTAAGGCGTGTGTAGGTGTCAAAAGTTGTTCTCCATAAAAGGTGGACATTTGTAGCAGCTTGCAACTATTGACAGGAGGAGTTATTGCTGGCAAATGAAATAAAATGCACACAAACAATGAAATCATGCAAAACTCCCAAATGACGATAATAACCATAAGCTACGCCGTTAAGACCCAGATAAAGCGCGTGGAGTTGGCTACTGCAGCTTAATATTTAAGAAGACAAGTAGACCTAGTTGGAGTTCCAAATTGGGATGCGCAAAGTTACAACCTCAAGGCGTTCAAGGCTTGACAACTGTCGGGAGCACGTCAGCATGCTGTTATGAAAAACAATGTCCATCAAAATTGACACATCCCCTTGCTGCCTTTTTGTTATTGCTTAGCCTACTAGAGTCGGAATAGGGAGAGCAGATCTTGGCACATGTGGTGAGCGGTGCGCAAAGTAGCCTACCGCTCGCTCAAGGCTTTCACAACTGTGAGAACATTTTTGCACGGCAGTCTGCTGTTATTAAAACAAAAAAATCTACACGAATCCCCTTCACTGCCTTTTTTGCCATATTTTACCCTTCGCCTACAACTATCATGTGTTTTCTGCGTCGCCTTCCCTTTCTTAGGCGACTTGAAAATGAAAGAGGGTGCAACAACTCGCTGACCATTTTTCCTTAAAAATATAAAATAAATAAAGTTTCGGAAGTGGCCTTCCGACATTAACACTCTTGTCTCTGGTTGCCGAAGCCCCTTATTCATTTTGCCTTGTTCTTGTTCATGAAGCACCCACACAAATTATGATTGATCACAGTTTAATTATGCCCAGGTTTATCAAACACAGTCGAACTATTTTACTACCTGTAAAATATTTCCAAACACATTGCTTTTATTTTATAGGCCTACACATCCACAATTAATGTACTTTATTTTCGTTGCAGTGTCAACTGTGCTGCCATGATATTTACACTCCCGTCTTAAAACATCAACTTGAAGCGCAAGTTTCCTCTTTTCCTATGGGTGTCTCCACTGTGCCATGCCGCTCGCGTCTTAAAACAGCAATCTTATGCGCAGGTTTCTTCTTTTCCCTTCATATCCTGTGGGTGTCTCCACTGTGCCATGCCGCTACGATCAATCTTAGCGCGTTAAGACTACTCTAGACCACTCGTGGATTGCTCTTAGAGTTACGTGTCAACCTACGATGGTGTTACGTGTGAACTTAAGTAGCACGTAGCGTTAAGTAGTACTTAAGGCCCTTTCGGAAACGAGGCCCTGACTCGTTGCAACACTGAAAGTGTTGCGTCACTTGGAGGACACAGCTTGGCTATGATCTGTTGCCATGCAGGTGAGGAAAAGACAGATGAACACAGAAAAGTTCAACTAAAAACATAAATATGACATTGATAATCCAATTTACTTTATTGAAATATATAAGTTGGTTTGGATCTTTTTAACATATTGTCATAAGCTGGTGGCCTGGCCTTGGTCATTACATGGTGGCCTGGCATTGAGACCTTAGATTGAAATTAGCATTGGTTTTGAAGAGTCATCCAGACCTACAGCTTCTGATTCCACATCATCAGAACAGAACTCAGTAAGTTTTTAGATGACAGGTGGAGAATCTTAAGGGTGGATTTAGATTTACTGGAAATTCACACTTCTCGCTGGTGCTTTATTTGTTGCCATGCAGGTGAGGGGAAAGGAGATGAACAATTCAATATTTATTTTATTATAATATTAAAGTTGGTTTCTGTGGTTGACCTTTACACATATACATATGTGACAGCATGGCACAGTATACATGAATACATCTGCAACTTTGAAACAAATGTATCACACACAAAAAATCCTGACAAACATTATTTTTTTATGTTCTATTCAACCATAATATTCATCTGAATTCTTGAATGCACTCTAGACAGAATGACCACTAGACATTTCAAGTGACATGTCCAAGTGACATTTCAGCAGAAATATAGCCTATATAATAAAAAGCTACAAATATGACACTGAAGGTTGTATATAAAAACAAGAGGTACCAAACACGACCAACCGTGCCCTAGCAAACCACATTTATTTTCTATTAGAGTGGATATGATATATTAAAATCAAATAAGATAGATTTGGCATTCAATGACACTGACGAATTTAGATGAAAACAACTTGTACCAAGTACAACCAACCCTGATCCAGACACCAGTTTTATTAAAGTTATTGAAATTAAATATTGAAGTTATTGAAATTAAAATTTTAACATTTAATGAAAGAGTATGAGTGTTATTATGTTAGCGTTACCCAGCTTTCATTTAACTCAAGGAAGAGCGCGGCACTGCTTCTTCACCACTTTTTTCTTTTTCTTTTTGTGCTGACGTTTCGGCACTAGGCCTTCATCAGAGTGAGCGTTACCCAGCTAACATAAAATGGACTCTAGTCTTTTTTACGTAACCACCTTGTCACTGCCTGACATGCAACTTATATGATTACTCCTGTAGCAAATCTTGACACGCCAACAGCAGCTCCAAATGCAGCCCCAACAGCAACCCCAGCAACCAAAGCAAAAAAAGTAAATACTGTAATCCCATTAAAAGCACTAGCATCAGAGAGAGCAGACAAAACAGCAATCACTCCTAAAAAAACTGCAAAACCAGCAGCACCTAATTCAACCTCAACTGCAAAACCAGCACCATCACTATATGCTCCAAGAGCTGCAGATATTCCTACTCCAACAGTTGCTCCACCAATAATTGCCAATTTTGTAAAAACACATCCCTCATCATCATTAATGTCATCAAACATTTCATAAGCAGCTCCAGCAGTATCAGCTCCTACAAACATTGCAGCTGCAGCTATAGCAGCAATTCCAGCACCAGCGACAACCCCAGCTCCAAGCGCATCTGCAAGACCCACAGCAGCAGCTGCCACTCCAGCATCAATTAGAGCATTAAATGTAGCTAATGCACCAGCTCCAGCACCAACTCGAACCACAAATCCAGCTCCAAATCCATCTAAAACTCCAGCAAGAAATCCAGCACCACCTACAGCTACAACTACAGCTATAGAAAAATATCCAACACCAGCTACAGCTACAAGACCAGCTCCAGCTAGAGCTCCGACAATAGCTCCAACAGCAGCTACAGCAACAGCTACATCAACAGTTCCAACAACAACAGCTGTGATATCTCCAAAGTTAGCAGCATAAGCTCCAACAGCAGACCCTACAACAGTCATTAGAACTCCTCCTCCTCCTCTGCCTCCACTTGCAGCTCCAATACCACCCCCAATAGTAACTGCACTAGCAAGCGGATACAGATAGTTGTTTGTCCAGTCTTTGACCTTGATGCAGTAGCTTCCTGCATTGTTCTCCACCATTGTGTTGATCTTCTCCAGCAGCTCTCTGACCTGAGAGGGATCCTCGTCGCTGTTGTTGAAGACGTGGTATCCTACACCATAGGGAAGTCGATTTTGACAAACTAATTGCTCAGTGGTGACCCCATCTCGTAGTTTATCTCCATGGGTGAAGAGGACAATGGTGTAACGAGATGCCTCTACACCAAACAACCACTGAAGAACCTCCAAATGTCTGTCCACATCAGCAACTGCCTGTAGTGGAATAACAGCTAGGAGCACATGAGGACCAGGTGCACAGTAAGAGATGCATTTAGACACCTCAGTGGTATTGCAACATATGGTCCATGGAGAATCCACCACGGATACTGGTGTACCTTCAAACTCTCCTCTTTCCGTTTGGCAGGTTAATGTTTCAGTGTTTTGGGATTGTCCTGTTGTGAATGCCCTTTTCCTTAATATGGTGTTTCCTGTTGCACTCTTTCCAGATCTACCGCTACCAATAAGCACAATCCGTAATTCCTCTGGCTCTGTTGAAATATTTACGAAATATTTAGAATATTAATTATAATTGTACATGTGAATCATTTTCCATTTTCTCATTCTCTAAACGTGTTAATATCCACACCCATAAACGACTGCAAAGAAACAAGGGTAAACCTGTGGTCTTTTAACAGTAAAGAATACAAGGCAAGGCAAGTTTATTTGTATAGCACATTTCATACACAGGTGCAACTCAATGTGCTTCACAACAAACAAATGCAAAAAGAAAGGAAACAAGAAAGAAAGGAAGAGAGAAATTCACAGTCAAAGAACATTTAAAACATTAAGATAAAACATATGGTAATAAATAAACATAAAAATAACAATAAGAAAGATATATAGTGTAATCTAGGGGAAAGCATCTGAGAACAGCTTAGTCTTGAGTCCAGATTTAAAGCTATCAATAGTGGGTGCATTTTTTACGTCATCTGGAAGCTGGTTCCAAAGCTTTGCAGCTTAGATGCTAAAGGCTGCCTCTCCACACTTTGTTTTGACTCTTGGAATCACCAACAAATTCTTCTGTGTTGACTTTAGTAGTGGTGGACACAGTAAAAGTAAAAAAAAAAAAAAAGGAAACACAGTTTCTTTCCAACACAAATAGCTTAACTGAGTAAAAAGTAGACCTTACGATAGTAAGTAGTCTTACAATCAGCGGCGTCGAACAGGGGGGGGGAACCCTGACTCATTCTTAGGGCCCAGACTCCAATGGAAAATAATTTTCTTCTTTCGTTTTTTTAAAACATTATTTTAAAAATAATGTCAATACATGTTGGCAATTTATGTAATTCCAATGTTCTCTGGAAATACATCTGTTGAATTGGATATACTAGCCTGCAAATAGGCTATATTCTATATCGGACACCCCCATTATCACGCATTGGTTTAGTCCGCCTGCTCCAGACTTTTGATTGTGCAATATGCGGAATCAACTCACTTCAATATTATGCATTAAACGCAGCAGCCGGTTAGCAATGAAAGACGTCTAAAACACCAGGCTTTCACAAAAAGAATAAAAAGGCAAGAGAGACAAGGGAAACAAAATGAAGGAAAGCAAATGCAGCTTATTTCTTGCAAGAAAGGTGAGCCCAAATGTCAAAATTGCAGCTACACAATAGTAACTGGTTACGCCCATTCCCATTCCGTGTGGCCTTCTGTGATAGCCGAAGTCAAATGAAAAGAATCTCATTTTGTTGGCTATCATTGTGATAGAACCCATATTTGTCTTTGATATAAGGTTGGTAGGTTGGGGTGTGTGTAGGGGGGCCCATGGAAAAGGTCGTTCCTAGGGCCCCAAATTTGGTGCTACGCCCCTGCTTACGATAAGCTGATTTTGCACAGGTTGGGTGGGTCCAGGTAGGTTTTTATTGTTTTTCAGTAATAACAAAGTCTATCTCAATAGGTAGGTACAATGGAGTAAACGGTGTAACAGCTATGTAATATCACGTGCTACTGTTGTAATTCACCTTTGGCTAAGGCCCGCCCTAAAGTGCTTTTTGACCAATCACAGCGCAGCAAAAGGACGACCTCGGACAGTTTTGACAGCGCTCCATTGAACTCAATGCTGAAATCGCATGTGTTCAAGTAGTTAGCGAGATACGGTCGTATTATTATTAAAATATGATTGGAAATTGTGCCTGGGGTATTTCTGACAAATGTGCAAGTTTCCCCGAGATGTAACAGGTGGTAATCACTTTCCTCTTTACCTAAAACCGGACTAATATTACTAGCAGCTGGATAGTCTGCCTTGAAGGGTCTCGGCAGCCTCACACTCGACTAGAAAGCACACGGATCAAAAACATACTTTGTGTGCTCCGATCATGACACCATCTCATTCATGTCCCTTTTCAGTAAGGTTGTAAGCAAACCACGAACCTGTTTCAGAGTAGGATTTTGGATTTCTTTTTGTTAAGCTACTGAAGATATAAACGCCAAACGTTAATGTTACACATTGCTGTGGTAGCTTTGAAGATGACTACAGCCATTAAGTTGTGTGATTTCGTTTTCGTCTAGCAAGTTTGAGTCAGGGCTCAAAAGATATGCGAGCTCAGCTTACCATGGTGCTGGTTACAATGCCTATCGATACCCATAGAAGAGCCCATAACAGCTGTGATTTAATACTTATATTCACAATACTATGAATGCGTTTTTTATTTATTATGAGTGAATGACTGCTGCGATTTGCAGTCACTGCATAAATCACGTTGATATCTCAGCATTGAAAGTTTATCTGCCCGACCTAGCAACTGTAACTAAAGAGGGCGGGGCTTAGCCAAAGGCGAATTACACCACGAAAGTATTTACTTTTACTTTGTCCACCACTGGACCTTAGTGACCTGGTTGGTGCATACAGCTGAAACATATCCAGTAGATAGGTGGGTCCCATTCAAGCATTGCCTTAAAATCAATTCTGTAGCTTACTGGGAGCCAATGCAGCGATCTCAAAATTGGAGTAATGTGGTTGAACTTCCTTGGTGTTGTAAAGACCCTTGCTGCTGCATTTTGTACAAGTTGAAGCTGTTTGATGGTCTTTTTGGGGAGGCCTGTGAAAAGACTGTTACAGTAATCAACCTTACTAGAAATTAAGGCATGTATTAGCTTCTCCAGATCATGTTTACACATACGCCCCTAAATTTAGAGACGTTTTTTATGTCATAAAATGTAGACTTCGTAATGGCTTTCATGTGACTGTTAAAGTGTAGGTCGCTGTCAATGAGGACCCCAAGATTGTTAACTGTATCCCTTGCTTTCAGTCCCTTAAGGATAGTAGCAATCTTTTGTCTCTCCTTTCTTTTCGAAAATATAATTACTTCAGTTGTAGGCCTATCTGTGTTAAGCTGGAGGAAATTGTGACACATCCATTTGTTAATTTGGTCAATGCACTGATGGAGTGATTCAAGGGGAGTGTAGTCATTGGGGGACATAGATAAGTAGAGTTGGATATCATCCGCATGGCCATGGTAATTTATTTATTCTTGATAATTTGTCCAAGTGGCATACAGATTGAACTAATGGTCCCAAAATGGAGCCCTGGGGGACCCACAGTTCAGAGACATCGATGATGAGGTATGGCTTCCAATGGCAACAAAAAACTTCTTTGTTGTAAGTATGATTTTAATCAGTTGATCACTATGCCTGTAAAGTCAATAAGAGCTGTTTTAGTGCTGTGGTTGGTACTGAAACCTGATTGAAACGAAGTAGCTATTAGACGTCAGATAGGCAGTTAATTGATTAATAACAATTTTCTCTATTATTTTACCCATGAATGGGTGATTAGATATGGGCCTATAGTTGTCTTGTACCAGTGCATTCAGGTTGAAAGAAATAAAAGCAGATAATATTATGAACCAAAAATAAATATGAATGAATTTTGAACTGAAACTTGAACATTGAGTTCGAACTGAACATTGAACTTTGAAACTGAAACAAATATTGAACTTTGGGTTTGAAACAAATACTGAACTTGGGGATTTAAACAACTTTGTGGGTGAACTTAAAGGACCAGTTCAGTCAATTTCAACATGCAGTTGTAATGCTCACACTACCCTGGACTTATCAGTACCAGAGATTTTTTTTTCTTCTTCTTCAGCCTTTTCAGAGATCCTGGTCATTGTAATGGGGGAAGCACATCGTTTACATTAAAAAAAAAAAACATTTGTATTTATTCCCAAAAACATCCAAAAGGTTATACAACATCAGCAGACAACTAGCAAACAGCGGTACCTTTTGGGAAAATATTTGGAGTAGGCCTGTGTTAAAAAATAAATAAATATAAACAAACGCTGCCCCCATTAGAATAGCTCATATCTCAGAAAGGGCTGAGCCGACAAATGCAGCATCACCGGGTACTGACAAGTAAAGGGTAGCGTGAGCAATACAACAGCATATTGAAATTGACTGAACTGGTCCTTTAAGGGTAAGGGTTTTACATTTTGCTACTAAGGTTCAATATTCCTTTTTGTGTGTTTAATAACTGCTATTCATTTTTCTTCATCTTAATTTTGTTTGTTGTCACTTCTCTCCCTAGAGCCAAACCTAGCTCTGAGTATTGCGTTAAGTTAGAAGCGTTAAACAGACATTATGGCACAGAATACATTTTGTTGATCCAATTACCAGAGCAACATTTAGAACATGCATACCTGTCCGTTTAGATGGACATTTGGTGCCAGCGTCTGTTTGTATGCTCACATGTTCACATCATTGCTAATCATTATGATTGTATGATTGTCTTAATAAAATCTTCATAGTGCCTTGTTGTTTATAATCTTTCATAAAGGTACCTACCTGTACATTGTATCACTTTACCTAAAGCTGAGAGATAGCATCTATGATATTGCCATAGTAGTTTATAATAGTTTGTGGCCATGCTGTAAAAACACATGGCTATGATGGAGTTATAATGATTTATATCCATACTGCATGTGAGGGCTGAACTAGCTGGAATTATGATAGTAATTGTGAAGTGTAATAATGTGTTATTTTGCTGTTGATATCATGCTTATAATGTCTGTCTAAAATAAGAATTATAACCTCTCAAAGTCAATATACATAATGGGCTATAAAGGTAGTAATGAGATATTATTATAAATCTTTAAACATTTATAATGACCATTACAATGCCTCATAGCCATTTTATAATTAGTTATAAATGCATTGCAAAAACAAGCTTCATAGTCTGTTATAAAGGTAGTTATGATGTATTATTAAACCGTTTGCAACTTTTATAATGACCATTACAACCACTTTATAACTAGTTATGAATGCATTTATAGGACGTTATAAACTATTGTAAATACAAGCGTCATAGAAAGTGTTACCAGAATTATTTCTTCATCGACCTGCCTCTCCACTATCACTCAAGATCAGAGGTGTCAAAAGTAAAAGTACATTTGTGGTGTAATTACAACTCTAGCACATTTCATTACATAGCTGTTACACCATTTTTCTCCATTGTACCTAATGAGGTAGATAGGCTGTGTTGTTACTGAAAAACACTAAAAACCCAATAAGGACCCACCACAAAGTTGATCCAACCAGTGCAGAGTTAGCTGATCATAACACAAGTATACAGGTCTACTGGCTACTCAGATAAGTTACTTGTGTTGCAAGGAAACTACATTTCTTTTTTTGTTTTACTTTTACTTTTAATTTTGACACCTCTGCTCAAGATAATAAACAGGCATTGGATGTTGGACAAGACATATGAAAAACATAATATAAATTCATATTAATTTCCACTGTGGGAGAGGAAAATAATATGAAATTCTTAAATATTTGAATCAGCCCCGTAACATGTAATAGTTTTGCTGGTTGAAGCAATAACAAACACTGCTTTTAGGATATAGAGTAGATTTTACATAGACCCAGTGCAGAGAGACAGCCGATGTGCTGTTACTTGTATGTATGTATGTATGTATGTATGCATGTATGTATGTATGCATGTATGCATGTATGTATGTATGTATGTATGTATGTATGTATGTATGTAGTATGTATGTAGTATGTATGTATGTATGTATGTATGTATGTATGTATGTATGTATGTATGTATGTATGTATGTACGTACGTATAGTATATTTATGTACACTGTATGTTATTTTCTAGATATCCTTTGAGCACATGGTTGTTCAATATCCTCAGTGTAGAAAGACTGTATACCAACACAATGACGATGAGTTTTAAAGTCGACTACTTACTTCTATCTTCGCACGACATGTTTGCCTCTGTAGATAAATGATGGTGTGTGCTGCCACTGCTGGAGTCCTGCTGTTCAGTGATTTGACTTGTATTTTGTCTTTGCTATAATGAAGTTAGTCTCCTCCTTCTGTTACGTATCTTCAGAGTGTGGAATGTCAATGTCATTTCCTTTGGCCTTTTTCATCATGCTTGGCAAAAATAGTTTCGTTTTTTGCTGTCTTCCACTGCACCTGTATCATGGTCTTACTAGCAATAATCATGTCTGGGGTGAGTTTCTCAAAAGGGAAGTTGTTAGCCTGTTAGCAACTTCGGTAGTTGCCAATGGGAAAATGCATTGAAAGCAATGAAGTAGCTAATGTAGTAAGCAACTTTACTTTTGAGAAATTCACCCCTGAGTTATGTACACTAGAGAAGAAAATGTGCAAAGATACTGTAAAACAACATAGTGAGTTGATCTATAAGTTCCCATTGAAAGTGGTCAATTCTAAATTAAATGTGTCTGCAAGTCATTTTGCAGTGTCCCGCAAGAGTGAATCTTCACTGGCAGCTGTGTATTCAGAATATAAACATTTATATGCGACTGAAACAAATGTATACGTTGGCCTCCTTCCTTGGACATGGGATAGGAAGGTGCTGAGAGATAAAGACAAGAACACAGATGACGCAATAGCAGTTACATTTTCCATTGTTATATTTTATTATTATATGGTGTGACGTCATCGGTCGAATGCTCCATTCATTTCAACGGGGCTCCCCAACGTTCGCACGTCTGTTATTTTTCGATAACGGACTGGTTGGTCTATAACAGACCGCTGTCAATGGCAACAAGACTTTTCACTGCTAAAGCGACTTTTCAACAAGACTCTAATCAGCTGCTGTGATAGACAACGCTTGTTGTCCTGGCTACCTAGCTGTTGCCTAGCGGTGTTCCACAACGGCAGGGTCATTCCACGCCAAATCAACAGGAGCCCGCACACTTAGGTCTCCAAAAATTCTGAAAATATTACTGAGTGTACCCATGGTACTTAAGAGAAACACTGTTACTTTATTTGAATGTAAGATGTATACTCTCCATGTTACAGCCAATTTCACTGGGGGAGGGGGGTGCCCATTTTGTTCACACTCTTTTTTTTGTCAAAGTTCACAAGCCCGTAGCTCAAGAACTAAACCTAGTAGGAAGCTCAAATTTGGCATGCTGGTACATAGATAGGAATAGTTTGTTGCAAAACTGTCAGTTTTGGTCTGTATGATCCTGCATCGTCATGGCATTCCCTCAAAGATGATACAAATTGTACTGGAGTTTTTGGCTGTGCTCTGTTTAGGCCTTCAGAAGACATATTTGTGCCCAACATAGCCTCATGATTTTTTCCCCTTGTAGATACAAGTAGAAACACTCCCATAAAAATCTATAAATAGAAAGGAAACCCCATCAGTGTTTGACCAGAAGACCTCACAAGTCTGACAAATCATTTTGGGTGTCATTTTCAGAGCACCAGAACACCTTGTGGGATTGTCCACAGATTTTTATTTTATATTTTTCTTCATTCTCCATGAAGACTTATTTTTAAAAATGCCAATGAGACTTGTCTTATGTGATGTTTTCTTTTGTAATTTCCACCCTGAACATGGGCAAAATGCAAAAAGAGAGCAACACGATTTCAATAACATTTAATGTAAAGACTAAATAATCAAATGCAAATTTTGCCCAGACATGATCACCCGAGAGTCCCTGTGCAGGGGTGCAGGTATCCCTTTCAATTTAAATGATTTCAGGAGCGTTCAATGTGGGAGCAGGTTCGCACACCAAAAGAGACAGTAGGTCAGGCACAAGGAGTCATGTTGTTACTTTTTTTGACCAGCAGATGGCAGCGGAAGAAACGCATAGAAAACATATTGCCCTCAATGTGCATGTTGCCCATGTTCAGGTTGGAAATTACAAAAGAAAACATCACATAAGACAAGTCTCATTTGCATTTTTAAAAAGAAGAATTCATGGAGAATGAAGAAAAAAATAAAATAAAAATCTGTGGACAATCCCACAAGGGGTTCTGGAGCTCTGAAAATGACACCCAAAATGATTTGTCAGACTTGTGAGGTCTTCTGGTCAAACACTAATGGGGTTTCCTTTCTATTTATAGATTTTTATGAGAGTGTTCCTACTTGTCTCTACAAGGGAAAAAATCAAGAGGCTATGTTGGGCACAAATATGTCTTCTGAAGGCCTAAACAGAGCACAGCCAAAAACTCCAGTACAATTTGTATCATCTTTGAGGGAATGCCATGGCGATGCAGGATCATACAGACCAAAACTGACAGTTTTGCAACAAACTATTCCTATCTATGTACTAGCATGCCAAATTTGAACTTCCTACATGGTTTAGTTATTGAGCTACGGGCTTGTGAACTTTGACAAAAAAAAGAGTGTGAACAAAATGGGCACCCCCCTCCCCCAGTAAAATTGGCTGTAACATGGAGAGTATACATCTTACATTCAAATAAATTTACAGTGTTTCTCTTAAGTACCATGGGTACACTTGGTAATATTTTCAGAATTTTTTGAGACCTAAGTGCGCGGGCTCTTGTTGATTTGGCGTGGAATGACCCGGCACTGTTTTGTTTTGCGCAGCAACAATCTTTTGACATTAAAAACTACAATAGACTTAACATTAAATAGGCCTAAAGAAATGTCCCCGCCATGTGTGAATCATTTAAGTATATCCATATAATAAGCGGGTTAACTTTCGGCGAGTCGGTCGCTTTGTGGAATAGCAGCACTTCAGAGAGAACAAGACCCCTCCGCTCCGCGTCGGGGTCTAAAGATTCTCTCTGTCGTGCTGCTATTCCACGGTAGCGACCTTCTCGCCGAACGTTAACCCTTACTTAATATGTCAAATATGTGATGAAGTTCAGAAAGGCATAATAAATATACACAGTAATCTACAGTATAATCACAAAACAATAACCAATATCTAGGACCTTGTGAGACAGGTAGGTACGGTATAGCATATATACCTCTGCTATTTATCCCGTACTCAAACATCACAGTACACAATTCCATCAGACAGTTATGAAGTAAAAAAGAAAAACAGTGGAAACAATGCTACATCAGTAATGAAGGCTACTGTAGGTCATTTAGGCACTGAGCTGATTCTGGCGATAAAACAAATACCGCCGCCACACCAATGAACCACATGATAAACTCTGTCAGAAGAAGCACATGAGCTACTCATCCTGTCTGACTAGTTTGTGAGACGAGCTAAGAGATGGAACGTAAAAGATATTAAGACTCAGCTTATTGTGCATAAGAAACTATACATCAAAATATATATTGAGAAAATGAAATAAACAAAAGCTCCCAAAGTTAGCCAGGTTGGAATGACAAACTTCCAATGTAATCCAATACATTGCAGAATATTCATACATCATTCTTGCATCATGAAGTTTGATAGGTTTACCCTGTTTGGTTACACTTTACTTGACGTGTCGCTGCATAACACATTCATAGCAGCTGTTATACACTCTGCATGAAGGATTCTGACTGTTTTTGTAAGGCATTCATACCAAACCTTTCATAGACATTGAAGACAAAGGGACAGTAACTTGTCAAAATCAGTAATCATTGAAGGTTCAGAACAAAACCAGCAATGCTACTTTGTTTAACTTTTATTTTGACAAGTTGTTGTCCCTCCGTCCGCTAGGTTCATGAAAGTTTTGGTATGAATGGGTCATGAAACAATCATGAATGCTTTGTGTAGACTTTATCAAGTCAAGTCAGCTTTATTGTCAATTTCTTTACATGCACGGGTCATACAAAGAATTGAAATTACATTTCTTACTTTCCCATGCAGACGTAGACATACTTTAGGTATAGACACAAACAGTNAGACACAGACTGTATAGACATAAACAGTACACCTAGCCTACGTACCTATACAATAGACATTCAGACATATAAAGTGCAAGACTGAGTAACACAAGACATACAGAGAACGAAGGGTTATTTTGTGCATTTCCAATAATGTCCTATTGTGACAATTCTCAAATAGTGATTGTATCTTTGTGAAATATGAATAATTAATAAAATGAGTACATTCTAATGTGCAATATTCACACATTCTAAAAGTGGTAGTAGTATTGGTGCATAGAGATAAAGAACACAGTTTGAATCAGCTAAAAAGTGTGTTGTGTGTACTGTATATTTACCTTAGGTTGTTAACTTAACTTTTTCAGTACAGTCATTCAAGTATACAGTGTGTTATGCAGGAACATGTCAAGTAGAGTGTTAGCTAGTTTTATCATTGCAGAAAGACCAAAACACTGAACGTGAAGCATCAGTTTAAATATATAACAGTAGGGCTTCTTGCCCCTTTTGAGATCACCTGAAGCACCTGCCACTTTGCCCTACTGGACAACCATGCCCTTTTCGAAAGTTAGATTTTGCTCATGTAGGCTATAGCATATATCATATATAGAAATAGTCTCTGTAGCCTATAGCCTTGAAAGGAAGACAGAAGTTCAACTGCCCCCAAGCATCTGCTCCCCAAAATGCCTGTGCATATACAGTATGTCTTCACAGGTAGCTGGTGTGTGTCACTTCTGCTGGTGGAGAATATCTGCTTCTTTCTATTGGTTCACTGTTATCTATGATCTGTCCCATGGCACTCAGTCTCCACCCTCAGTCTGATCTCATCACAGGGTGTAGAATGTCACAGCAGTGATGGACGTCTTCAATATCTGATTGGACTTTCTTGGTCTCTTGCCAGACCTGTTTTAGGGCATAGTGCAGCAGTGAGAGACATAAAGCCACTAGCTCAGATATGTAAGACTAGTGGTGTAAACAATGATCGATTTGGCGATCCAATCCAATGCGGGGCATGGACGATCCAGGGTCGATGCGGCAAGTTCCAGGATCGATGCAGCAATTTTTTTAAGCATTGCAAGACTGATACGAACTGTTCCAGACTGATACAGAACACAGCCAATAAATTGTTGCTCAGTATCTGACTACTTGTATTGCCTTATCATGACTGATGAAACATTTGCTTTGCTTTCAGTAGAAATGTAATCCATTGCAATGCATTGTAGAATTGAATTGGATCGGATCGAATCGCATAGAATCGAATCGAATCGGATCGCTACCTCCCGAATCTTGACCGAAGCGGATCGTGAGGGAAGTGCCAATCCACACCACTATGTAAGACAGTTCAACGTGTTTCAAGATCTGAATAATCTAAATACATTCTGCAATATTTAGTCTATACCATGATGTGTTGTGGCCTGGTATGGTAGGTAATAGGATACCACAATGGTGACTCACAGACGTCCGCCAAGCCAGCTCAATGTCACCATCTGGTGTTGTGTAAGTGAAATTGATAGGCAGTGAGGAAAGCTGCACACCGATGAGCTCCCATTTAAGCCATTTTATGTTGTGACGTTTCGGGCCACTCTGGCCCTTCCTCAGACTAACTCAGTCTAAGTCTAAGTGAAGTCGCACATTTACAGTGAATTTCCTATCTACCGTAGCAATGGTGACAATGGTGACTATTCAGGATATGTTAACACATTTCACATGCTGCATCTGTAGGCCTTAGTTTGAGTTCATATGAACAAGTACATTGGATGAACACCTAGTGCTAGAATGTCAGCGCCCCCCAAAAATAAAGTGGTGATTCGTAAAGAAGCAGTGTCACATTTCCATCTGAAAACATCTTACAGGACATTTACATTAGAAGTGGCTGAGAAGAGTCCACCAGATGCACCACGTCTGATTCCCCATCATCAGAAATGAATTGAGTAAGCTTTTTAGACGAAAGTAAACAATACAAAGGTATATTCAGTCACACGTGCTTTATTTGTTGCCATGTACAGTAGGTGAAGAAAAGCTTCACGAAGAATACCAGATGACAGGAGTGAAGGAAAAGCTATGAACTCAGAAACAATCAGTCAACAAATGATCACCAGGTGACGCCAATATTAAAGTATATTTACTTTATCATCATATGAAAGTTGGGCTCTCTGGTGGATCCTTATATATGTATGTGACAGCAAGGCAAATAATGTGTACCGTAAATACATCTGCAACATAATAACAGACATCCCAGTCAATGACACTCATTGGTTTAAATGAAAAACATGAAATACAAAGTAGCCTATAACCAATCACGCCCCAAAAAACACTTTTATGTACTTTCAGAGTGGATAGGACATTATTAAAATAAAACAATTTTTTGAACTAGTACTGGAATTACATGCCAGTGAAGCGTAGATGAAAACAGGGGGTACCAATAACAACCATCCCCACAAAAAAGACCAGATGACACCAACCATCATATTTAGGCCCACGTAACGAACATTATTATATCTTGAAAGTTGGGTTACTGGTGGACCTTTATATATGTACATACATGTGACAGCATGGCAAAGATGCAATGAAAACATCTGCAACCAAGAAAGAAATGCTCCAGTGGTTCTCAGCCTTGTTTGGCCTAAGACCCCATTTTGACATATCATATATGCTGGTGACCACATCCACATTTATTTCCTCCCAGCATTGCATTATATTAATTGACAATATTTTATCATAACTCATTTTTCACTACTAGATATTCCAGGTGATCCCATATGGTGACCCAACCCCAAGGATGAAAAGTGCTGAAATATTTAACGACACTGAAGGGTTTAGATGAAAACAAGTCGTATCACACACAACCAACCCCTCCCCAGCAGACACTTTGATTTACAATTAGAATGGATATAATATATTAACATCAACAAAGATTCTACTAAAATAAAACTTTTTTTTTTGCAGTGGTTTAAAGTAACAGATTGCCAACTGACCAAGCCCATCCCATCAAGAAGTTGTATGTAGTAATATTACAATGGATAGGGTAATATCTTAAAAATAATAATATAGGCCTACTGTATATATTTATTTAAATTGAATTTGGCGTACCAACAGAAACAACTGATCTTATTGTTGATAAAGCGACAGTGACAGACCCAAAATCGGTACACCTTCACTCTCACAGGGGCAGGGGGAAAAGATGTATTACTGTTTTTGATCAATATTTCTGGGAGAGAACCATTGACAAAATCCACAAATCCTAATATTGTGCTTGTTTGAGTCTGATTCAGTTTAAAATTGTTCAAAGATTACACTTGTCTACTTCAAATTGATCTATTATATAATCTGTGGTAGCACACCCTGACACGTATCTGAAATATTTTCTCTATGCCACTAACTTAATAATTAGTGGAATTCCATATTCAATTCATGATCTTTACAAACTTACTTTCCCTTCCTTTTCCATGGCAGCCACAAACAACATTTTGTTGTTCCTTCTGATATTTGTGTGTTTGATTTTAGTTATGGTTTTCTTCCCCTATTAATCTGTCTGTGTGTGTGTGTGGGGGGGGGGGGGGGGGGTGCATTGATGGGTCTTTCAGGAGGGTGGGAGGCTTAATCATTTGCGTTATTATTTACATTTCTCTTTTATCACTTAAAATTAATAATTAAAAAAAAGACATTGACCCCCCAATGAACTCTAGCCACTTCTATTTAAACCCATGGCCACTGCCTTACACACTAGGCCTATGGTTATGATTACACCAGCAAAACGTGCAGCAAAATGTGAAGCACCAAGTACACCAGCCGCAGCTCCAAACGAAGCCCCAGCAGAAACCCCAGCAATAGCAAGTCTTGCAGTCTTTGAAATAGAACTAGATTCTTTGAGAACAACTATTAAGGGAACAGTCAAAAAAGAAACTCCAAGTAAAGCTGTAAAACCAGCACCAACAGCATTACGTACATCATTATCAGCATACGCTACAACAGCTGCAGACACTCCTGCCCCAACACCAGCTCCACCATAAACTCCTACAATCGCCTCAATGCGTACATCAATGTCATTAAAGACGTCAAAGGCAGCTCCAGCAGTATCAGCTCCTGTAAAAAGCCCACCGGCAACTTTAGCAGCAATACCAGCACCAATCACAGCACTGGCTCCAATTTTATCTGCAGAACCCATACCATCAGCCTCATCGTAAACTTCAGCAAGAAACAGAGAAACAGACATAGCTAAAACAACAACAGAAGCAGCACCTACAGCAACATCTCTAGCTTCACATCCAACTACAGATCCAACTACAGATGTAGTTACAGCTACTAAAACTACTAAACCAAGAATTGAAAGAGTAACACCTGCAGTAATAGATAAAGCCAAATTAGAAACCACTTCTATACCTCCATGTACACAAACAGCACCAGCTATAGCTACCACTACAGCTACAACTACAGCTGCAGCAACAGCTCTGTTGCCTCCATCAGCAGCAGCAAAAGCTCCAAGAGCAGATACAGCTACAGCTACTAAAACTACTAAACCAACAATTAGAACAATAGGACCTGCAGTACTATGGTAAGTAACATGACCACCTCCAGAAACCACTTCTATACCTCCATGTACACAAACAGCACCAGCTATAGCTACCACTACAGCTACAACTACAGCTGCAGCAACAGCTCTGTTGCCTCCATCAGCAGCAGCAAAAGCTCCAAGAGCAGATCCTACAAAAGCCAATATAGCTCCTAATCCTGTGCCACCACTAGCAGCTCCAATACCACACCCAATAGTAACTGCACTGAGAAATGGATACAGATGCAGTTTCTGTTTCCAGTCTTTGGCCTTGATTGTGTCGCTTCCTCTATTCCTCTGCACCATTCTGTTGATCTTCTCCAGCAGCTCTCTGACCTGAGAGGGATCCTCACTTCTGTTGCTGAAGACGTGATATCCTACAGCTACACCACAGGGAACTGGATTGTGACGAATGAACTCCTCAGCGGTGACCAGATCATCTCCATGGGTGAAGAGGACAATGGTGTAACGTAATGCATCTTCCCCAAACTTCCTTTGAAGATGCTTCACTTGTTGCTTCACACTAGTAACTGTCTTTAGTTGAATCACAAGTATGAATGCGTCAGGACCAGGTGCACTGTAAGAGATGCATTTAGAGATCTCAGTGGAATTGTCGGTTATTGTCCATGGAGTATCCACCACGGACACTGGTGTACCTTCAAATTCTCCACTTTCTGCTTGGCAGGTTAATGTTTCAGGGTCTTGGGATCGCCTGGTTGTGAACGCCCTTTTCCCTAAGATGGTGTTTCCTGATGAACTTTTTCCAGATCCACTGTCACCAAGAAGCACAATCCGTATTTGCTCTGGCTCTGTTGAAATAATTACAAAATTATATTTTTATATGTTTTTATATATTATGATATGGTTATGGTTATATTTTACCCTTTTTACCCTTGTTCCTGAATTTCCCCCTGGGGATTAATAAAGTTAGTGTACTCTACTCTACTCTACTCATTCTACAAACACATATGTAATATACATACACATCAATGACTGCAAAGGCACAAGGGTAATGTGCTCTTTCGAAGAAAAAAAGAAATCACCATACTGCGTGGTTGTTCTTGTCAGACCTGTTTTTAAGGTGTGGTCTTACAGGCAGGAATTGGGAGATATTTGTTGTATACAGTGGAATGTTTATGAGGAACTGGAATACCTATTGTGCAATTTCATAATCGACCTGTCTTTCCACTCTCACTCAATATATGAATTGCAATATCAGACAAGAAGCATGAAACACATTAAAAAAATAAACTTTGGGAGGGGAAGATAATATGAAACAGAATATTTGAATCAATCCCCTAACATGTATATTTTTTTGCTGGTTGAAGAGCAATAACAAACAGTGCTTTGAGTATATACTGTAGGCTTTGCACAATCCCAGTGTAGGGAGACGAATGACATTCAGTGATATGGATTGTTACTTCCATCTGCGTCTACAGTATGTACAGCATGTACCCCTACGTATGTACATTTCTATGTGTGTACAGTATGCCTATCTTTTTCAAGATGGCTGAGCACATGAATATTCAATATTCTCAGAGTAGAAAGACAGTATAAATACACAGAATGAAGATGAGTTGATGTCGGCTACTTACTTCCATCTTTGCGTGTCTTTGCAGATAGTTGATGGTGTGTGCTGCCACTGCTCCAGTCCTGCTGTTGAGTGGTTTGATTTGTATGTTGACTTTGCTGTCGTGAACTTACCTGTAGTCTCCTCCCTCAGTTACGTGTCATCAGAGGATGGAATGTCAATGTCATTCCCTTGGGCCTTTTTTGTCCTGCTTGTCAAAAATACCTTAGTTCTTGCTGTCATCCATAATCTTACCTCCTTTGATACCTACACTACCCAGAGGAACAAACAGCATACCACAAATACTGTACACCAGGACATCAGGAGTTTTATTTATTAAGCTTATTCTTGTTAAAATAGTCTTTTTGGAGGACAGAGGAAGGGAGGCCGAATGTTAAGTCATAACCTGCATGCACCCACAGAGTAACTCAGAGTTCATGTTCAGCTTTTTATGCATCATGCAAGGATGCAAGGAGACCAGGAGATGTATTTGTCACATTCACACAATTATCACAAGTAATACAGTGGAAAGATGCAGTTGAATCACAGTTGTATGCTTGTATGATGAATAGTTGTGAGAGGGTGGGGGTGAAAGGAACAATAGTAGAAAGAGCATGGGGGATATGTTGGAGAATATTAGTAATGTTATTGTATCTTACAGAAACGTAATGTCACTGCAGGACACGTTTCCCTAAAGATGGCAAAAGTTAAGTGAAATTCCACGGACCTCTAACAGCTCTAAAGACTTTAGCCTTTGAACAATATAACTTCAAGAATTGGAATGTTTTTTTTATCTATTTTTTAAATGTTAGACCCTTATTTGTCAACCACCCCCACGGCTCAGTATGGGGTAGACTGGGCCGCAACAGCCTGAAGTCTAGAGTGGCTGCGTGAGGCAGACCTGTGTGTCATGACCCTCCTCGTCTTCCATGTGACTGCCAGAACAGCTGGAGGAACAGAAAGACGAATTACCAGTTGAGTTGTTCAGCACACAGACACACATGAGTGGCTACTAATCACGACACATGTAGAGTCCATGTTGAAAGCACTGCACACATTACACTACAAATGACTCTGGAAGTCGACCTCTGGCGAGCATTATGCCGTCACATTCCCCACATCACTCCACTCCACTCCACACTCCACGTCTTGTGCCATTCATCTGCCACCTTACCTGGAAAAAGTAACTAATTACAATTGCTAGTTACTTCTTCAAAAAAGTAATTGTGTCAATAACTGTGTTACTTCATTAGAAAAGTAACTAGTTACCAGGAAAAGTAACTATTTGCGTTACTTTTGGGGGGTTTTTTTGCTTAAAAATGTCAGAGAAACAAAAAAAACCCTCGTTAAACGGTGTATTCTTGTTCTGTGATGTTATTTTGGCTGTTTTTTTTTCTTAACAGTCCAAGATCTTCATGACCTATTATCAGTGGTGAATGTCAATCCAGTTCACAACATTTTTGGCAAAGGGGTGAGCTCTTTTCTCTTCTATGAGACAGAATTTTTGCAACAAGAGCCCTAAACGACTCTGCCTCCACAGTGGATAAGGGCAACATGATTTCAACCACATACCTGCCGATTATTTTGTTGTGCTCAGCCTCACTAGTGTATGTCCTGACCCAGTACCAGCTACAGGGTGAGTTAGCAGTAGCGATATCCAAGGCCAGTGGTTCTCAAACTTTTTCCATCATTCCCCCCATCAGAGGGTCTGAATGCTTCCGAGCCCCCCCCACAAACAACTGCAGTAGGCCTACTCGCGCAAACTGATTTTGCGATCGCTGCGCATAATCAAAGGAAAGGTGACTGGTGGAGATTAAACAAAGAGGGACTGCAGTCGAATGCAGATGTGTGTTTATTTCCTATGCTATTCAAATCCATGACTGTCGCGTCAGACTAGGTCTGCGCTGATTGTTTTAAGTTTCACTGAAAAAAAAACACGGGAAAAAAAAACTAGAAAAAAATGGGTGGTGTCTGAGCCGCGGTAAACGCAAGTTAATTGAAAAAAGCGCAGGCTGACTGATCAGCGTCAGCTGACAATGATTCGGCTGATTTGGCTACGCGGCAAGCCCAGCGCACAGGTGGTTTAATTAAGTCAGTTTGCGTTCAGTTTGGAAGAAAACTGGAGAGAGTCACACGCAAAATTGAGCTGTGCTCTCAAACTTTCCGAAGTACCGTGCATTAGTCACTGAGAACCTGGAGTGGTAGCCGGTAAGCGCTCATCTTACTTGATTTATGCCGATTTGACTGCGCTCGGTATGTTTGGTAGTTTGGGGCGTTTGCTAATGTAAACATAGAGTTTAATATTGGTCTTCTGTAGACTAGCAATGGTACTTAAGCTTAATGACCTGAGTACATTTAATCATGCTTCTTGCTGTTTTAGTGGCGGTTTTGGCGCATTGACTGCAATCTCAAAACCACGTATCTCCAGTTGGGTACAGGCGCTTCATTTTATAGAGGGATCACTTGTGTTCAATTTGGTCAATATCTGGGAAATGCAAAATAGTCATTTTTATAGATTGTTGTTTTTCTACAAATCCTAAATGCAATATTTATTCTGATTTCAGTATTAACATGGCAACTATTTTTGTAAATATTATTATTATTATTTTGTAAATATTTATTGTTAGCATCTTTGCACATATCGAATGCATGCATTTGCACAGGAGAATTGCTTTTTGCACATTTGTGGTCACTAACTACTGTTCCTGTTTATTTTATGTTCAACTTAGGTTTTTTACCTAGGCGGACAAAAGAGGACAAAAACTGCTTTGTTTCCTGGTGCTAACAACCATTGCTATGCTTGGATGTGCTCTGAATTCTAAATAAAAAGAAAAAAAGGAGAAACCAAAACGGATCAAAGTTGTCCTGTCCAAAATCCTTGAGTGAATTCCAGTCTTCAAACTCCATCAGTGACACTCTTTTCAAGTTGGGGAAAAATAATGCACAGAACTTTAACCAGACAAAACTGAAAAAACAAACAAAAACCAAAACAAAACCGACAACTTGACAATGACAGTTAATAATATAATGTTGTTGAGGGCTTTAAACGTATTGACTTATTGGCGAGACAGGAAATAATTTCCTTGGGGGGGAAAAGTCCAAAATCAGATGTCACACGCCCCCCTTGAGATGCCTCCGCGCTTACGCTTACGCCCCACTTTGAGAAACACTGTCCTAGGCCAACTAGACGTGTGCCACCATGTGATGCTGTGAAGTGATCTATCAAATTTGCTATTTAAAGATGCAGACAAAACCTTGTTTCCAAGCACTGTTTTCATAGTTGAGGAAGGATTTAGAATGTAAAATAAAATAACATGTTTTGTCTGAACATTATGTAAAGGGGTGAGGGTGTGATGTAGGCCTATCTAAACAAGAGACAATACAGCACTGTTTACATTGGGCATTGACATTACTGCCTTTGACTTCAACTACTGTGAAATGATTCCGGTATTTCCAGTTGGAAAATGCAACCTTGCAGCTTGATGCTGACATTGGCCATGTCTGTGTGCAGTAGAATAGTAACTTGTGTGTCTCTACGTGTGTGGGAACTACTGTAGATAGCCGACACTACACCCACCTAACTCTTTAGCAAATCATGATCACCGATTTTGTTGTCATTCATGCAAAGGGTGAACGGCTTGTTACAGATTTATGCGACACCGTGTTGCCATTTGCTTCTTGATTTTGTCAGCACCGGGGTACACTGGCGCAGCAATTTATCAAATTGTAATGCGTCACGTTACTTCCCAAGTAACGATAACAGCGATAGTTATTAAAGCCGTTATACTCTAACGCTAAAGATTATACTCTAACGCTAAAGATTTAGGTTAAAGATTTAGGTTGCCATGATATCGAGCTCAATATGGATTCTGCTACTGTTGCCTCAAATAAGGCCACAAGAAATCTAGGTGTCATTGTTGATGACCATCTATCATTCTCTGACCACATAGCCTCAGTTTCCCAGTCATGTCCCCTTTTTCATGCCCTAATTGAATACAAGGCCCTGACCCTTGCCTATGAAACTACAACAGGCCCTACTCTGGCTTACCCGAAAGCTATGCTAAAGCCCTATGTCCTTTCAGGATATTGTCTGTCTCCAGTACCAACCGTTTCACCTTGCCCTCTACTTACACATGTAGTGACTCCTGTCTATTCAGTTCAGCTGCTGAAAGACCCAAAATACCTAGTGACACCATGGTTCATCACTGATGATGTGCCCTGACAAACAGCACATGGATATTATCATAGCAGTAGTGTCTTTATCCACCCAAACAGCACTCCAAACAAACAGATCCTGAAAACATGTTAGTTCATGCCAATGTAATTATCATGTTGTAACCTTTATTTTAAAAAACTTTGATCTTGAAAATGACACCTTTCCTGAAGTCAGATTTTCCTAGATTTTTAGTATGTTATTAAGGACACTTAGAGGTAACATAATCAGTTGAAAAACCTTTTGTATCAATTTTTTTGGGGTTAGGGGCTTTTTTTGCATAGATGTACTCGCCTAGTACATCAGTTAAGATTCCGGCAGTCATGGGTAAGTGGTTAGGGTAACAGACTTGTGGCCCAACGTTTGCCGGTTCAACTCCCGACCCGCCAGAGTGGTGAGGGGCATAATTATCCAGTGCTCTCCCCCATCCTCCTCCATGACTGAGGTACCCTGAGCATGGTAATCTACTGTTCCCCATCCTCCTCCATGACTGAAGTACCCAGTGCATGGTACTCTACTGTCCCCCATCCTCCTCCGTGACTGAGGTACCCTGAACATGGGACCCTACAGACCCCCATCCTCCTCCATGACTGAGGTACCCTGAGCATGACACTCTATCTTTCCCCCATCCTCCCCCATGAGTCATGACTGAGGTGCCCTGAGCATGATACTCTACTGTCCCCCATCCTCCTCCATGACTGAGGTGCTCTGAGCATGGTCCTCTCCTGTCCTCCATAGTCCTCCATGTCTGAGGTACCCTGAGCATGGTACTCTACTGTCCCCCCATCCTCCTCCATGACAGAGGTACCCTGAGCATGGTACTCTACTGTCCCCCATCCTCCTCCATGACTGGGGTACCCTGAGCATGGTACTCTACTGTCCCCCATCCTCCTCCATGACTGAGGTACCCTGAGCATGGTACTCTACTGTCCCCCATCCTCCTCCATGACAGGTACCCTACTAGTCCTGCCCCTCGGCCTTAGGGTGCCATTAGGGATGCGTGGATGAGGCATACATGCAGTTTTGTTGTGTGCAGTGAGCAATATGTGCTGTGGAGTGTTGTGCCAAGGCAAGGCAATTTATTTCTAAAGCGCATTTCATACATGGAAGCAATTCAATGTGTTTTACAAAGAGATACAATCCGTGCAAAACAGAACACAAAAAAATGCCAGAAGACAAAAAGAATAAATGCATAAAAACAATAGAAACGCAAGTTGTGCTGTAAAAGAAGAAAGTCCCACAGGTGCCCCTTCACTTTCACTGTCTTTCTGACCATTGGCTTATTAATCATTAATTTACCATGGTCTCCATAAAGTAGGAAGGCAATGAATTAACTTTCTAATCCTACCTTGCAGGCCTACCCCTTTTAAATAATCTTAAATGATCTGACGGTGTTGTTGTGTTGTGCACTGGCGCCCTCCTCAGAACATACTTGGGAGATACAGTGTACCATAGTGTGTGTGTGTGTGTGTGTGTGTGTGTGTGTGTGTCTGTGTGTGTCTGTGTGTGTGTGTGTCTGTGTGTGTGTGTGTGTGTGTGTGTGTGTTAGTTAACATGAAGAAGGGTAGGTAGAGCGCTAGTATCCCTCAAAAGCAACTGGTCCCTTTGGAGAGTGCAATGTTCAACAAAAAAAGAGAAAACTCCTTTGTCCAGGCATTTCAGTTGATTTGCTGAATTTTAATGCAATGTCCACTTAACAAATATTGTTCTGGACTTTTTAAATCAAGTAACTTGTCCACACGCTGGACACACACACACACACACACACACACACACACACACACACACACACACACACACACACACACACACACACACACACACACACACACACACACACACACACACACACACACACACACACACACACACACACACACACAGACATTGTGGGTAACATGGAGCACATATGAATGCTATGGCATTTACTACGTTGTTGTGTCTATTGTGTAGTCTGATTATGTGCACTGTTCTCAGTTCAACACCATAAATAATAGCCATTGAAAGTCTTTACCATCATAGTCCTACGCAATAGTACATTATGATTTGGCCATTGCCATTCTGCCATTTACTACGTTGTTGTGTCTATTGTGTAGTCTGATTATGTGCACTGTTCTCAGTTCAACACCATAAATAATAGCCATTGACACTACCATAGTTCTATGCAGTACTAGTATGATTAGCCCATTGCCATTCTAGTGGCAGAACATGTACTATAGCAAGGACCATGTTTTTAAATTCTTCAATTCCTGCATTTTAAGGTGGGGATGGGGTACCGCAGGAGGTGCGACAGGCAGCAATGCCCAGCAGGTATTAACAGCTACCTGTAAAATCCCTCTAAATATCTGTAACAAGTGAAAACCACCCATTTGTAAAACACTTTCTTTAAGTTTTCCATGATACAATAATAAAATACGATCAAGTCAGATATCGCAACCAGATTAAAAAGGGGCAAACCACTCAAAGACACATCCGCTGGTCAGTGTTTCATCACTGCAAACGCAACAGCCAGCAGGGCTATGGCAGCGGTGGCGGCGGCACCAGAGACGACACCCAGTACAACACCTTCTCCAGGAGTTAAAGCAGTGTTGCCGTGACGAGTCTTGTTGCCGTGGATACTCTTGTTATCCCTCTCCGCCTGCCTCCTGGCCTCCTCATGTGTGACGTTTGCATTCTCTCTCCTAAGGAGCTCCACTTCCTCTCGTATGGACCTCTCTGCCTCCCTGAACATCTCATTGGTGAAGCAGCTTCCTCCATTCCTCTGCACCATGGCGTTGATCTTCTCTAGCAGCTCTCTGACCTGAGAGGGATCCTCGTCTCTGTTGTTGAAGACGTGGTATCCTCCACCACACTGACGGATGGGGGCACGGAGGTCTGGATTTTGACTAACCAAGACTTGTATGGAATCTCCATCTGTCTCCAAGTCATCTCCGTGAGTGAAGAGGACGATGGTGTAACGTGATGCCTCCTCTCCAAACATCATCTGAATAACATGCACAGGGCTCCTGCCTACTGTCTTTGGGTGGATCACAACTAGGAATGCATGAGGTCCAGGAGCACAGAGAGAAGTGCACTTAGAGATCTCTGTATTACTGTCTGGGTTAAAGCAGCCTGGACTATCGACCACGGCCACCGGTCTACCTTCACACTCGCCTCGTTCCTTGTGCCACTCTGGCGTGGTGGAGGATCCAAAAGCCCGCAATCGCAAGATGGTGTTTCCTGTTGAGCTCTTCCCAACTCCACTCTGACCAATGAGCACGATCCTCATTTCCTCAGACCCTGGTGGAATATTTTACAAACAAATCAGTGCTTATCCATTATAACTTGGCAACTGTATAGCCTATGTATCAAAGTCACAGTCAAAGTCACCCCATTGGGTTGGAGAGAGGGCCTGAGGTAAGAGAATCAGAAGGATAATTTAATTTCCTTGACTGTTCATTAACTTCTAGGTAATTTGCCTTTGGCTATGTCCTGCCCCCTTGGGTTAAAGTTGCTAGGTTGGACAGATACATGTTCTAGCCTCTGATATACTTGTGGATTCTGCAGTGACAAAATCGCACAGAAGTTCACTCAGGAAACTCCAGCCATATTTTAACAAAAATATAAAATTAACATCAGAGAGGATTTATGGGTATGATGAGAGAGCAAACTTTTCACTTTTTCCGGGTGGTACTGCAATTTTGTTAGAAAGATGCTAACAGAGGCTGACTCGCAGAGGTCAAACCTGTAAGAAATCAGAAGGGTATGACCTCCCGGGTTTTAGTACATTTGATTTAAATCCACATTGGTTTCTCAAAACCCACAGTAATATTTTCAGGTTTCAGCCGACAAGGAGGGCAATTTTAAGAATTAGCCGCCAGCCTTATGGTCTGCGCCAGAGAGGTAGAAAATAAGACTAGAGTTGACCCCGCCCCCTTTTCACAGCAATCTGTAGCGGCCATTATCTGTAGACCTGAGAAATGGAAATGAATGGAGAAGGCGGCTCACCTCTGTCAAAAAATGGTTTAATAATATGGAAACACACTACACACTATACAAGGACAATAGCTGAAGTGTGTTGCTAAATATGTTCATAATATGTATAATTTGATTTTTCCATGTATTTTATCGACTCATATGATTTAAGTAAATATTTAGCCTGATTGGTCTTTGATCCATGTGTTTCTTCATATTAACACAGTTTTAGTCATTTTTTGGCAGGGGTGGGCGTGTTCTCCATTGACTAGCGCATTTAGCAACTCATCCTGTCTGACTAGTTTCAGAGACGAGCTAAGAGATGGAAAGCGACAGATATTAAGCGACTGATTTTGTGCATAACAAAACTATACTTCATAAAAACGGTGAAGTAACATGGAAAAGATCTATATCAAGAAAGAGTGTCAAAGATTGCCAGCTTGTCATACCAAATTACCAACCTTTAATACAAGACATTGCAGTGTGAAACATACATTATTCTTGCATTATAAAGTAGTACCCAACAATAATTTGACGATAGTGGTATACTATGTTCTCAGTGCAGAAGGACTGAATGGAAACACTGGACATGGAGCATCAGTTTAAATGTACTTACTTCTCTCTGTCTTGGCCATGTCTGTCTTCACAGGTAGCTGGTGTGTGTCACTTCTGCTGGTGGAGAATATCTGCTTCTTTCTCTTGGTTGACTGTTATCTACGATCTGTTCCAGTCTCCACCCTCAGTTTGATCTCATCACAGGGTTTAGTGAAGAATGTCACAGCAGTGATGGACATCTTCAATATTTGATGACTAACATTTGATCTCATCACAGGGTGTAGTGAAGAATGTCACAGCAGTGATGCACATCTTCAATATCTGATGACTAACATTTGATCGCATCCGATCTCGTCCATCTGTGATTTTCCTAATGCTGCATGACACTGAAGCTCTTGTTGGAATTTGGTCATTTCTTTCAGAGCAATATATGAAAGTGAAGTGAAAGTGAAAGCCCATTGGGAAACTCCAACTCCAAATCATTGTGACACAGCAGTCCACAGCACACAAGTGCACACTGCACGCAACAAAAATGCATTCATGCCTCACCCGTGCAAGGGGGCAGCGGGAACAGTACCATGCTCAGGGTACCTCAGTCATGGAGGAGGATGGGGGGAGCACTGGTTAATTAATCCCACCACCAAACAAATAAATGAATTTAACATAAAAAACACAAAGCATCAAAATAATGCAAAACATCTAAAGGCAAGAAGAGCCGATCAGAATTACTTCAAAGTGCACGTCAAAACTACTTGAGATTGCACATAACTCACACTGTTGCAGCAAACACAGTATAGGACAGTGGTTCCCAACCTTTTTTTAGGCGAGAAACCCTTTCAATTCATGAAAAATTTCAAGGCACCCCAAACTAACATGCCGTAACATGGCATCGCATCCGATACCACACAAGCTTAGAAAAGTAACACATTTGGAGACGTCACACAACCTACGTTCGAAATTGCAGCTTACTCGGGCGACCTAAATTAACTTAATTGTAAATGACAGATAAAAGATTCCACTGAAGTATTACATTTTTTAATTAATTATTAATTTAGACAAATATGTATAATAGTACATAATTTATTTATCAGCCACGACTCCGCGGCACCCCTTAGGGGGGCCTGTGGTACCCCAGGGTGCCCCGGTACCCCTGGTTGAGAAAAACTGGTATAGGACTTGTGGATTTGTGGCATATCAGGTCTAAATGTATTTCATTGTTTTGCATGAAAAATGGAAATGAAATGATTTGACCTTAACCAGTACCACTAGGCCTGCTATTTTGTTTAGAAAACGACTGGCAAAGCGGGACATGGAAAGTAGTGTGGCGATGTAATGAAAAGTAGTCAAGAAGTCTAAAAGTGAGGAAGACACTTGCGTGGAGGGCCCTGAATGGTATGGCCAGTGTATGGAACTCCAATCTCCCCCGTCCAATCAAACTCAGCTTCTTCTACGCAACAGTAGAGTCTGTCCTCCTCTATGGCAGTGAATGCTGGACCCTGAAACCAACCCTAGAGAAGTCCCTTGGTGGGTGCTACACCAGGGTGCTGCGTGCAGTGCTTAACATCAGTAAGAGTACACATGTAACCAACAAAATCCTATATGAGGGAATACCAAGGGTAAGAAAGAAGATAGCTGTAAAGAAAATGAGACTTGCAGGACATTGCCAAAGGCACCCAGAACTGCCAGCCAGCAAACTGGTGCTATGGGAACCATCACATGGGTGCCGGTTAAGAGGACGTCCCACACTAACATAAGAAGGACGCCGGAGCCCAGAGTACCAGCGAACTGAAAAGATGTATGGAGAATCGGGATGACTGGAAGCCATCACACATGCTTAGAGCCATCTGAATGCAAATTTATTTATCTTGGTTTACTCAGGCCACACAACATGGTTCCAATGATCCATATCCTTTGTCTTTTCATCTCCTGAGACCAAGATGAACATATGTGCTTTAGATGGCGTCAAGCATGTGAGTTGGTAAACAAGTGAGTTTCACAAAAAAAGTGTATCATCTCTATAACCAAGCATGGTAGTGGGACTGACATGGTTTGGGGATGAATGAATGCCGCCAACATTAGAAATCTGAATTACATCTAAAAGAAACATGCATTTCAACACGCACTGTGACTACTAAAGCAAATCACGATACTCTCCATACGATTTCATTCAAATCTCACACCAATCTATTTAAGCCGGGTGCACACTCAAAATGTAAAAGTTCAATGTAAAGAAAGCTTGAAACGTACACTAATGACCTCCCTTTTAATCCATTTTCATTTCGAGACAAAATGGCCCCTTCTTTAATCTGGGATGTACTCACTTTGTGGGTACAAGTTCAAGCATAAATGGCTGTATTTTGATACAGTATTCTGTGAATGAGCAACAAATTTAAGCGGTTATATATGTTGTTAACAGGTCACTATCAGACCATTGTGTCTAATGTTGTCCTATGAAAAGATATACTTACAAATCTGCAAAAATGTGAGGGGTGTACTCACTTATGAGACATACTGTATGGTACAAGAACCAGCTTCCAACACACTACAAGGGTCTGCACTTTATATATTACAGTGTATGTATATACAGTATTGCTATTTAGATAGGTACAATTGCTCAAAAATGACATATCTAAAAATTGAGAACAACGTTAGCTGGTCAATTGGTTGTTAACACAACATAGTTTACACTAACCAAACATCACTATACAGCTAAATTAACCCTTGTAACGTGTTAGTATTTAAGTTACATAGAAAGTGTTCGGGTCATTTTGACTTGTGCATACAGGAAAATAATTTAAAAAGGGAAAAAGCATACAGTAGCTTATATTAACCCTCATGTTCCTGCCATCCTGCCCATGAATTTAAGTGTATGTATCTTTTTTGAGAGATACAGAGAGAGAAAGACAAGGAAAGTGAGTAAGCTCAATCCAAACTCTGGTATTGAGCCACTAGTGCTCTTCTCACACAAGGCTGCAACATGCACAACTAGAGGACCGAACAATATCTGCATTACTTTATCCACATAATTCACCCACTGTCTTGTCTACTCAACATGTGATCAGTATTGTATTAAAGAGTTTAGAAAATATTGATGTATAAACCCAAAAAATGATACAAGGACAACTATACCTTTGAGATTCACAGAAAATGGGCCAAGGCCGGTGAATCTCAGTGTGAAAGAATAATAATGGAAACTATTTTTTCTCAAGCAAACAACAACTTACAAGGGTTATATGACATAACCAGATCAATATGAATGAATTAATCAATAAATGAATGAATCCTTTATTGCCCCCGAAGTGAATTTGTCTTGTGTTTTAGGAGCCACAGAACAAACACTTGGACATACAGAGAATATAAAAGGTCTAAACTTAACAGGTACGTACAGTAGAGAAAGAAGATAAAATAAAATAAAATAAAATAAAATAAAATAAAATCTACATACAGTATCCTATATACATACAGTATATAGAAAAGTTAACATCTCACAATTATGAAAACTACCAGTACAATTGCTGCAATTGCAAGCATACCCCAGTTCGGAATTTCTCCCTGTTGTCCTCCTCCTCCATTATCTCTGTTGGATCTCTCTTTTCTTCTCTGAATATACCTGTTTGTTCTTTTGGCCCATTCTCTTGCTGTCTTTCGTGTCATACCTGCGTTTGCTCTCAACAGTACTTCCATTTTTTCTCTGATGGCTGTCTCAGCCTCCATAAACATCTCGTTGGTGTAGTGGCTTCCTCCATTCCTCTGCACCATGGCGTTGATCTTCTCCAGCAGCTCTCTGACCTGAGAGGGATTCTCGTCTCTGTTGTTGAACACGTGGTATCCTCCACCACACCGGTTTATGAAAGCACTGAGATGTGGATGTTGATCAATTACATCATATATGGAGACTCTATCTGCCATCAAGTCATCTCCATGGGTCAACAGGATGAGGGTGTAATCTAGCGCCTCTTCCCCAAACATCATCTGAATATCATCTCTGGGCACTGCAGCCTCTGCCAAGTTGTTTAGTGGAACAACAAATAGGAATGCATGCGGTCCGGGTGCACCAAAAGAGATGCATCTTGACATCTCAGCAGTGTTGGGCCTTAAGTCACCTGGAGTATCCACCACGACTACTGGTCTACCTTCAAACTCTCCTCTTTCCTTAATGCAGTTCAGTGTCACAGGGGAAGGGGCAAATGTTGATTCAAAAGCCCTCCGCTGCAAGATGGTGTTTCCGGTTGCACTCTTCCCAGATCCACTTTGACCAATGAGAACGATCCTTATTTCCTCTGGACCTGCTGGAGGATTAAAAAAAATAATCTTAATGATGGTTTTAATGTGTTTAAGAGTGATTCTATGATTCCCCTACGCTTTTGGCAAAAGCAAAATGTCAATTATCAGTATTTTTTCAATTAAATGACCTAGATGTTTACATAGTGTATATATTTAAGTTTCCAAACAAACAAATTGCCAAGCTTAATCTTAAATCATTTGATAAATACTCTAATGAAAGCGAACATTTGCTTAATTATTTTGTCAACAGTGTTATGGACAAATACTATGTCATTTCAAACATATATAAAAATACTACAGAGTTGAAACAATATATGTTTGAAAGTGCTTATGTCCCTTAGCAGTAATGTTGTCATTACTCTGTGCAACTGATATAGAAAATGTGATTGTTGAGCTTCATAAGTAGGATTTTATGAGTCACTGTGATACAGACTGACACATTTTTCATCATAAATCCCTGTAACGTCTGATTTGAATATAGTCACCCTCCTTACACAAGACTTCCTTCTCCAGAGATAATCCCTAGTGTATGTTCATAGGATTTTTCCAACACATAAGGGATCAATAGCGCAAAAACACTTTCAAAACAGTCAACGGTGTTACTCAATGGTGTTACGGTCAACTGTGCAGGGGAACAAGTCGGCACTTTTTTAGGAGAAAAAAACACATTATTTTGTTTGTTTGTTTGTCTGTCAATATGGATATAAATTGGCAAAAACATACTCCTCCTCAACTGTCATCAGTGTTGCCAGATTGGGCTGGTTCCCACCCAATTGGGCTGCTTAGGATGGCCGTGTGCGGGTAAAAATGGCATCTATCAGAAAAACCTTCCCACTGCCATATAAATCAATAGAGTTGGGCGGGTTTTTAGGGCGGATTTTGATCATTTTTTGGGCTGGAAATCATCAGCCTCATCTGGCAACCCTGACTGTCATACTTAATTGTAACACCATTGACGGTGACACCGTTGACATTTCAGCCATTTTTATGGTGTTGTGCTAACTGAGGACCTCAGAATTTCCACCACAACACCTTAATCAATTCATGTATCTGTATGCTTTATCTGTGTTTTTCTACATGTGATTTCTAATTCAGATTCTTATGAATATGTTGATAACACAGTTGACAGGCAATTTTCCCGCTATGAGAACATGAAAAAGAATGGATTAAATTATGGAAGGATGGAGCTCAAAATTTACCAAAAAGTCGTCCCGTATCCTGCCAAAGAGGTTATGACATCACGTGATGTTATTCGTATGGCCTAAGACCAAACCATTACTGATTTATGGAGGAGGTTTCAGACCGTGACACGGTTAACACAGTTTTCGTGGACACACACAAAATGGCAAATTTCATGTATAATGGAAAGGACAGTGGTCTTTCTGACAGTTTTGTCATATTGTGATGATTACTGTGAATCAACATTTGCAATCGTCTTGGGCAAAACAAGTTTCTTTACATGCTAATATGAGGACTGAATCTGACATTTGGAAAACAGGACGGCATGAAAACGCCCAAAACCAGTATTAAATATTCATTCTTGCTGAGGGAAATAATGCTATGTCTACACTTTCTGTATTATATGAAAGATAAATGTTTTCTAATGTCCAAAACATCATTGGATGCAGTTATTAGTTAGTGGAATTGCCAAATAAAATCCACGGACTTAAAAGTGTAGGCGAATTAATGAATCACTCTTAAGCATCCTGTTGTGAGATTGTTGTTACCGAAATAGCGGTGACCAAGTGTATTGCTAAAGACTCTGAGTAGTCTAGAACAAAATAGTCTAGAACCAGGGCCACAGTCTGCTTTGGCGGGCCCCAGGACAAATCCATCATAGGTCAAATCTTGCATGGAACCCCAGACAGGCCTATGATTGATGATTGACGGTCATTTTGTATTTCTTAACATTTGAAAAAAATCTAAATTAATTTCCTTTGCACTTAACTTAATTTGCTCCTTCATATCCAGGAGCCAATTCCAGCCTTATTGTGGTCTAAAATATTTTCCCTGACATCCTTTGACAGCCCTTTGGTCTTTCCTGAGTTTGGAGTCTGTTTAATTCACTGAGAGGCCAACTATTTGGTGACTCTGGAGATTCAAAGTGTATTTTATGCAGGTTACTATTTACAAGTGTGTTCACTTAAGATAACAAGTTGTTAGGAAGTGCCTATCTGGTCTGTAGGAACCACAAAGCTTAATGTTTGATAGAGGATCATGTATGTATTTGACTCAATTAAATATAAATCAATTAAGAGTTAAATTCTGGGTTTTATTTTAATTTACTGTCTATTCATATTAGAATACGCCTACCATAACAATTATAGGCTGAACAAGTCTTTGTTAGTAGGGAAACGAACAATCAGCAAGGGATCAAATACTTATTAGTTTCACTGTACTGTATATGTCATTATTTTCCCCTGAGATGCTGATTTAAATTTCTGGCTACACTCCTGACAACATGTTTGCTAAGGTTATTCACATGGGTGGCACTGAAAGCACTGGACCAGAGCTCACTATAGGGAAAGCACATAGGCCTACACTGTAGCTGTGAATCCTGCTTGACCAGTTTTGAGATCGCAAGTCATGATAGAAACAGGCAGAGATATATTGCGGCCACTCCAGCAGTTTGAATAAGCTGACTTACGTCATCTGGCGGCGTTCACTAACTACACGTGGGGGAATACCAGATGGCAGGAGTCGGGACCATTGTATCAACTTATCACTTCTACTATAGTTGTTATTTCAAAACCTTATTTCAAATTCAGGAATAAAAAACATGACATTCACATGACACATATCACATGACAACTAGAAAAACACAACACAATATCTGAGGCATACAACAATTCTAAGAAGAAACAGTAGTAAAACAACTGGTAATTATTCAAACAACAGCAACAACACAGAGAGTATTTCAACAGTTGATATTTACTCTGTGCAGAATAACATGATTGTTTTTAACATGCATAGCTATGTCCCTATTCGCCATTGTTGTATCTACGTGTCGTTGCTCATCTGATGCTCGTTGCTCTTCTGATTACACTTTCATTTTCATCGTCTTTGCCTTGCTATTCTTTGCATAGTCCTCACGCCCCATTTTTTTTGTTGAATGGCGTTGGAAGGTCAGGCTGACATTTTACACCCTAGATGAGGTCAGTAGGAGTGGCTTTTCCAATATAGTACATTTAAACACAATCCTCGTCAATGACAGATGCAAAATGTAGTCAGTCTATTTCTGTCTTATTCCAATGCTGCTATTCAAAGGTGTAGGTTTGCCGTAAAAACTGGTGGGGACATTACAATGGCAAATTGTCCGGGTATGCTATTTTTGCATTACCTTTGTGAAAAGTGGTGGGGACAAGCTAGGTTTATCTTAAAAGTGGTATGGACATGTGCCCAGCCCCCACCATCCACACCTAAAATTACACCCATGCTGCTATTGTCCCTATAGTCAGTTATAGTTTCCTTTTCATGTTTTTGTTATTTTTATGTACGTCCTCTCATCTCCAACAAGACAGTGACATGTGGGGAAAAAAGCTTCACCATTCCTGTCTTCAGGGAGGGAGGGGAGGCCACTACAGGTGTGTGAGTGATGTTGTCATCTGTGTATTTCCTCTTCTGTGGCAGGTGACTATAACTGTGCAAACTCAACTGGGTCCAGCAGGGGGCAGCAGCAGGTCACCAGGGACCATAGACAGAGAGAGTAGAGAGAGAGAGATTCCATTGGCCCATTGTTTCCGGGTTCTACAGTTGCAAGGGGGAGGGGAGGAAATCCCCCTTTAGGCAGACCTAGGGACTGTTCTATTCATTGTAGGAGTATTATGACACGCCCCTTTAGGCAGACCGGAACCTGGACATGTTAGGTGCCCATAGCAACCTATTACATTGGCATATCTCTATCCTTAAAGAATCTCTGCCGTAGATATGAACACTACATGTAGATTGATGGTAGCAGGTGCGTAGGGATATAAGGGCCAGAGTGGGCCGCGGGTGCCACTATGATTGACAGCTGATCCACGCAATCAGAAATTCTGAGCATCAATGTTTTAAAAAAATTAAATTATTGGAAAAAAAAGTTAAAGGAACGAAACAGAACAGGCCTTAACAATGTAAAACACCATCCTGCTTCAATGTACTGTTTAGTTTAGTTCAATACTGTAGTATGACTGTGCTAAAAAATGGGAACAAAAATGGCAGATAGTTTTCTTTTATTAGTTTAATTTTGATTGGGCAGCAGCAACGTACCACATATGCTATCAGGTAGCACTGCACATCAAACAAACACATACATGAACATTTTACCTTTACTGTACCCAGCGTCTCCTGTTGCAGTCCCAGTTATGAACTGCGGTTGTCTGTTAATCATGTTGCCAGATCTGCTTCACATTTGGCTGCAGTCAGAAGAAATTATATTTCTTACTTTTCTATAACTTGCTCTACCCATTCCTGTCCTTATCTAAGAATACCAATCCTGTTATTCCACATTGATCTCCACAATGGAGGCTTGGCTAGTAATGCTCAAATGGATTGCAGAGGGAACTTTAATCGGGAACTGTTTTCATGTGTGCCAGTGTAACTTATGTTGCCAGGTGTGCTCTACATTTAGCTGCAGTTCAGGGTCCCAATAAACGAGCATACAAGTATATTTTACCTCTCCTCCTCCTGTGACTGAGCAGCAATATTTTCCTCTCCTCCTTCTCTCTGTTCATTTCTCCTTTCATCTGAATCCATCTACCTGAATAGTACCTGTCTGCATGCTGTATGTAGGTGTGGGGAAGGCATGCTTTGACTTCACACACTAGCTACAGTACATTTCACTAAAAGATTTTTGCATCTTAGGTTTATATTTGCATTGCACAGCGTCTGATTCCCCATCATCAGAACAGAATTCAGTAAGCGGTTTAGATGAAAGGTGAAACATATTAAATGTGGATTCAGTTATGCTGGAAATTCACACTTCTCACTGGTGCTTTATTTGTTGCCATGCAGATGAGGAAATGTCAGACGAACACAGAAACAGTCAGTCAACAAATAACCACCAATATATAACACCAATATTTACTTTATAATATTACAGTTGGTATCTGTGTTTAATCTTTTAACATACGTGTGGTGTGACAGCATGGCATAGAACAGTGGTTCTCAACTGGAACAGTCTTGGGACCCTCTAGTTTCCACTCTCATTCGGTTGCGACCCAATTTTTTCAGCGTTCAAGTCAATTCAATGCCATTCTCATAATGTAACCAAGATTCGAATGACTGGTTGCACGCTATCTATCTCGCATAAACATTCAGATTGTATATATGACAACAGATGACTAGGAGTACAGTAGCCTATCAAAGTAAAAGTTGTAAATTGTTGCAGTTTTTTAGAATTAAGGTTTTTTTTACACCAAGGCTCCACGACCCACCCATGACCCTTCCGCGACCCAGTTTTGGGTCGCAACCCACCAGTTGAGAAACACTGGCATAGAGTACATGAATACATCAGCAACTGTACTGTAGAGAACTTATTAGGCATAAATCTTCCAAGAGAAATCACTACAACGAATCACAAGTTATTCAATATTCTACGTAGGCCTATTGCCGCAATAACACAAATAACAAAAGCGTGGAAACAACCAATACCACCGAACCTGGGGTCCGTTTCTCGAAAGCGTCTTTGCTATCGTCGTTACTTCCCTCCACCTATGGTCTTTTTTTCTCTCTCTTTCCTTTTTTCATCCCTCGCACCTAATTTCCCCCTACACATCTGTTTATGCAACTGTCACCATTTATGTTATCACTTTATATACACAAAAAAGAAGATGTCTGCAAGTTGAATTTACAAATGATCAGATGAAAATGATGACTTGAATCAACTTGTAATAAAGTAAAAAAAATACATCAGCAACATAGAATAAAAAAAAATGATAAAGCACTTAAGGACAAAGAAGAGTTTAGATGAAAACAAGATGTACTAAGCAGAACCAACCCCACCCCAAGTGGTTTGAAGTAAAAGATGCGCCTATGGCATTAACCTACATGTCCTTGAAGGTGAAGTGTTGAAAACAGGTGTACCAAGAACAACCAACCCTGCCCCAGCCACCAGTTTTATCCTTGCAATGGATAACACAATATGTCAAAATTATATTTCAAACAATTACATATCTCAAGCAATATTTCATTTGTGTTGGTTGGAAGAAAATGTTGCCAACAACCAACAGACAACTGATCTTAATGTCAACGACAACCAACAGACCACCCAAAAGTAATACACCTTCTCCTCTCTAGTGGGGAAGGGTGAATAAACAGGAGTCATACCTACTGTATGTTCCCCGGGTCCTATGTTCCCCTCTACCGGGGAACATAGGACCCTTTTTTCAAAAAAGGGTTCTATGTTCCCCACTGCTTCAAAGTAGACTGCTGCCACATGGCAAAGTGCAGGTTGCTGTTGCAACTGTGACAGGTTTAGGGATAGTTTTGGTCAGGGCACAAATTGAAAACTCAGAAACATTGCATTACGACAGGTTAGGTTTAGGGATAGTTTTGGGAAGGGCACAATTTGAAAACTTGGAAACATACAATGCGGGGAACATAGAACCCTTTTTTAGAAAAAGGGTCCTATGTTCCCCGCTCCCATACAAAGACAGGGGAACATAGGACCTGGAGAACATAGGTACGCTCCCAATAAACACACATTAACAAGATTTGATGAGAGTGTAAGGGATTGTCACTTATTTTAGTGGTACCCAGCTAACTTAAAGTGGACTCTAGTCCTTTTTTTTGAAGCACCATGTCACTGCTTTACACGCTATTATGATGAATACTCCTACAGCAAAACTTGCAGCACCAAGTACGCCACCAGCAGCTCCAAATGCAGCCAGAATAGACACTCCAAAAACAATAGCAGCTCCTGCAATCTTATGAACAGTACCATCAGATTTAATAATAATCACATAGAGAGCAAACAATACAACAATCACTCCTATTACAACTGCAAAAGCAGCACCCACATAATCAAAAAGATCTGCAGGACCACCAGCATACACTTTAAAACCTACAGACACTCCTGCTCCAACAGCAGTTCCACCAATAATTCCCCATATTGCCTCAGGACTTACACCTAGGTCACCAAACACCTTGAAAGCAGCCCCGGCAGATCCAGCCCCTGTACTTACTGCTCCTGCAGCTTTACCAGCAATTCCAGTACCAATGACAGCCCCATCTCGAAGCGCATATACAATTTTAGTAACATTGACAACCCCAATTTTAGTACCATTGACAAGCACATCCACAAGACACATAGTAGCAGTTCCATTTTCAGTACCATTGACAACCCCATCTCGAAGTGCATCTGCAAGACCCACAGCAGCAGCTCCAGGTCTAGCTACAGCCAGAGCACCAAATGCAACTCCAGCACCAGCTACAGCACAAACTCCAGCTTTGAATCCAGCACCAGGTACATCAATATCATATATAGCAACAGCTACAACAACAATTATAGATGCAGCAACTACTCCAGCAACAGCTAGATATCGAACAGCAACTTCTACAGCAGCAACGTCTCCACAGAACTCTATAACTACAGCCACAAGTATAGCAACAGCTACAGCTCCAAAAACAGCTCCAACAGCAGCTAAAAAAACAGCTTTGGCAACAGCAACAGCTGTGTTACCTCCAGCAGCAGCAGCAATAGCTCCAATAGCAGAGCCTATAACAGCAATGAGAAGATCTTCTGCTGTGCCTCGACTAGCAGCTCCAATACCACCTCCAATAGTAACCGCATTAGCAATTGGATACAGACACTTGTCTTTCCAGTCTTTGTCCTTGATGCGGTAGCTTCTTCCATTCCTCTTTGCCATTCTGTTGATCTTCTCCAGCAGCTCTCTGACCTGAGAGGGATCCTCACTTCTGTTGTTGAAGATGTGGTATCCAACACCATAGGGGACTGGATGCTGACGAATGAACTCCTCAGCGGTGACTCCATCTGGCAGTTCATCTGCACGGGTGAACAGGACGATGGTGTAACGTGACGCCTTTTCCCCAAACATCCGTTGAAGACTTTTCAACTGTCGCTCCACATCAGTAAATCTCTTCAGTGAAATCACAAGAAGGATGACATGAATTTAGACATCTCAATGGTATTGGGCCTCATGGTCCCTGGCGTATCCACCACAGACACTGGTGTACCTTCAAACTCTCCTCTTTCCGTTTGGCAGGTCAAGGTTTCAGATTACCAGGGTTGCCTGGTTGTGAATGCCCTTTTCCCTAATATGGTGTTTCCTGTTGCACTCTTTCCAGATCCAAAGACACCAACAGCCACAATCATTAATGCCTCTGGATCTGTCGGAATATGTATAAAATGTTAACATTACATTACATTATTTACAGTATTTTCCCCCTCTCTCATTCTCTAGTAAATGCATGTGTAATATCTATACCCATAAAGGACTACAAAGACAGAAGGGTTAAGTTGTATTCTTTTCATAGCACAAAAATGAGAGTTATGAAGCAAAAACAAATACGCATTGTTCTTGTCAGTCCTGTTTTTAAGGTGTGATATTACAGGTAGGAATTGGGAGATACATGGCCAGCAGTACTTCTGTAATACAGTGGCAAGTTTTTGAGCAATTGGAATATGTATTTTTACAATTTCATAATCGACCTGTCTCTCCACTGGACAAGAAGCATGAAACACATAACGGAAAACATATTGGGAGAGGAAAATCATATGAAACAGAATATTTGAATCAATCCCCTAACGTGTGTACTTTTTGCTGGTTGAAGCAATAACACACAGTGCTTTGAGTACATAGGCTTTGCACAATTCCAGTGCAGAAAGACTAATGGCATTCAATGATATGGAATGTTACTTCCATCTACGTCTACAGTATGTAAGCCTACAGTATGTACCCGTACGTATGTAAGTTTGTATGTGTGTATGTTTTTCAAGATGGTTTGAACACATGAATATTCAATATTCTCAGAGCAGAACGACTGTATAAAAACACAGAATGAAGATGCATTTTAATGTTGGCTACTTACTTCCGTCTTGGCTTGCCATGTTTGTCTTTGGAGATAGTTGATCATGTGTGCTACCACTGCTGGAGTCCTGATGTTGAGTGGTTTGATTTGCATTTTGGCTTTGTTACAGTGAACTTCCCTGTAGTCCCCTCCCTCAGTTACGTGTCATCAGAGAGTGGAATGTGAATGTCATTCCCCTCGGCCTTTTTTTGTCCTGCTTAAAAAAATACCTTAGTTCTTGCTGTCATTCACTGCACCTGTGTCATAATCTTACCTCCTTTCATACCAACATACCGAGGAACCCACTGTACCACAAACATACCAGGAGATGAGAATTAGTTTAAGGAGTTGTATTTATTAAGCTGTTGTTAAAATAGTCTTTTGGATGACAGAGGAAGGGAGGCTAAATGTTCAGTCACAACCTGCATGGGCCCATGGAGTAATTCAGAACTCATGTTCAGCTCACGCCTCAGTATGGGGTAGACCGGCCCGCAACAGCCCCACGCCTCAGTATGGGGTAGACCGGCCATCAACAGCCCGGAGTCTAGAGCAGAGATACTTTAAGTATATAGAGATATGCCAATGTGATAGGTTGCTATGGGCACCTAACATGACCAGGTTCCGGTCTGCCTAAAGGGGCGTGTCATAATGCTCCTAGCATTGAATAGAACAGTCCTTAGGTCTGCCTAGGTCTGCCTAAAGGGGTATCCCCCCCCCTCCCCCTTGCAATAATAGAACCCGGAAACAATGGGCCAATGGCACCTCTCTCTCTCTACTCTCTCTGTCTAGAGTGACTGCGTATGGCAGGCCTGTGTGCTATGACCCTCCTCGTCTTCCATGTGACTGCCAGAACAGCTGGGGGAACAGGAAGATGAATTACCAGTTGAGGTTTTCAGTGCACAGACACACATGAGCAGCAACTCATCACCACACATGTAGAGTCCATGTTTAAAGCACTGCACACATTACAGTATCAACGACTCTGGAAGTCAACCTCTGTTGGGCGTTATGCCGTCGCACTCCATACTCCTAGGGCCTCATGTACGAAGCTCACTTACGGACAAAAAAGTTACTTAAGTTGTTTTCCACGGCCACGGTCAGATGTACTAAAACAAACTAGACGTGGAAAACTGCGGATCTCCACGCGAATTTCAGGGCTGCTGTGGAAGTTTCCGTAAGCGTGGAAGTTGCCGTAAGTGGTGCATTGCGTCTTTTTGGCGGCACACAGAGGCATGCAGCACAACTACATGTGTTGTACGCGGTCGGAAATATTGCAGAGATGCAGCCAGTTAAACGTGGATTTTAATGTTGAGGCGCGTGATTTAAAAAAGAAGATGAAGAAAACCACCTCAACCATATTATTGTTGAGGCAGCTGGTTAAAATGAAGCGGACTCATGAAACTATCCTGGAATTACAACGAAATTGGATGCCCATCAACAGCATTATTTGGCAACTATTAAACATTGAATAGCCTATTTTCTGGATCTGCGATGCGTCTTCTCGCATTTGTTGGGAACGTCCTCATCGTAGTGCTTGTCTTTCTCTTTTAATAAGGCTACTGTAAAATTAGTCCATCAATTGACAGGTGATTTTATAGGCTAACTGGGTTGGCTGCAAGTTATTCATAGGCCTACATGTGGCGTAGCCTATGTGTACATGTGTCATCTTTCAGAGTTATAACCGACATAAATGTTTATTTGTTTGTTTGTTTATTGCAATGTTATGATGTAATGCCTTTTAAATATAAATTGTTGGGAAACCTGCATTGTACTGCAGTATAATATGACAATCTTTTTTCTGCAGTCCTCACATTAAGTATTACCAATGCCTGATTTTATACACGCCAAAGTAATTTTTTTAGGGTATTGCGCGCTGCCTTTTTCCTTTTAAATTGGCTACCTCTGAAACAGCGCCTTCACCTCGCATCATGATTTCCCGCGTTCCCCTTCCCGCGTTCCCTTTCCAGTTCTGTCAACCAATGAATGCACATGAATGGGTCTGTTCATACTAATTAGAATATGCATATCGAATATTTAAGGGAGGAGGCAAGGCGGAGACTTGTGCTCGTGCATGTGCGCAAGATTTCACGGCAAAACCTGGTTACGCACTTATTGATACATCCGGATATTTTTGTCCGTAAGTAACTTTCAAGATTTTTGCGCCCGCACTTTCTTGGTAGGAAATCCACGCACTTCTTTGTACATGAGGCCCTTAGTCTCCAAAAAAGTAACTGCATTAGTAACTGTGTTACTTCACTAGAAAAGTAACTAGTTACCAGGGAGTGTATTTATTGCATTACTTGTTTTTTTTTAGCTTAAAAATGTCAAACAAACAAACAAAAAAAAACCCAGTTGAATGGGGTATTCTTGTCCTGTGATGATATTTTGGCGATGTTTTTTGCTTAACTGTCCAAGATCTTCATGACCTATTATCAGTGGTGAATGTCAATTCACAACATTTTTCGGCAGTGACATGATTCCGGTATTTCCAGTTGGAAAATGCAGCCTTGGAGCTTCATGCTTCCATTGACCATCTCTGTGTGCAGTAGAATAATAACTTGTGTGTCTCTACGTGCGTGGAAACTGCTGTAGATAGCCGACACTCCACCCACCTTTAGCAAATAATGATCAGCGATTTTATTGTCATGCATGCAAAGGGTGAACGGCTTGTTACAGATTCATGCGACACCGTGTTGCCATTTGCTTCTTGATTTTGTCAGCAGTGGGGCACACTGGCGCAGCAATTTATCAAATTGAAATGCGTCACCTTACTTCCCAAGTTACGATAACAGCAATAGTTAGTAAAGCCGTTATACTCTAACGCCCTTATACACTGTATGTGATGAAGGCCAGAGAGGTATTAGAAATCACCACAGTAATCTTCAGTATAATCACAAAACAATAATGAAGCTCTTGAGACAGGTAGGTACGATATAGCATCCTCTCCTATTTAACCCTACCCAAAAACACTGTACAAAAATTCCAACATATATATATATATTTATTTAAAACACAGTCAAACCCATCTCAATTACAGTAATTAGCAGTAATGAATGTTAACCATGAGCAGTTTTAAAAATCCCATAGAACAGAAACCAGAAGGCATTACAATCACATTAGGTTAGATTTTCCTATGGGAAGTTTTTTACCCCGACAAATCTCATTGAGGTACGTTAGTTAACATTTGGGCAGTCATGGGTATGTGGTTAGGGTAACAGGGTTCAACTCCCGACCCGCCAAGGTGGTGAGGGGCGTAATTATCCAATTGCTCTCCCCCATCCTCCTCCGTGACTGGGGTACCCTGAACATGGTACTCTACTGTCCCCCGTCCTCCTCCATGGCTGAGGTACCCTGAGAATGGTACTCTACTGCCCCCCATCCTCCTCCATGACTGAGGTACCCTGAGCATGGTACTCTACTGTCCCCCATCCTCCTCCATGACTGAGGTACCCTGAGCATGGTACTCTACTGTACCCATCCTCCTCCATGACTGAGGTACCCTGAGCATGGTACTCTACTGTCCCCCATCCTCCTCCATGACTGAGGTACCCTGAGCATGGTACTCTACTGTCCCCCATCCTCCTCCATGACTGAGGTACCCTGAGCATGGTACTCTACTGCCCCCCGTCCTCCTCCATGACTGAGGTACCCTGAGCATGGTACTCTACTGTCCCCCATCCTCCTCCATGACTGAGGTACCCTGAGTATGGTACATTACTGTCCCCCATCCTCCTCCATGACTGAGGTACCCTGAGCATGGTAATCTACTGTCCCCCATCCTCCTCCATGACTGAGGTACCCTGAGCATGGTACTCTACTGTTCCCTATTTTTTCCATAGTTTTTTGGTTAGTTCCCATACAGTCTTTAGGTTATTAACCTGCAGATCCCAAATACAAGAGTACAAGAAAATAGCGAGTCAACTTTGTGCACATATAAACCAGCAATATTATCTAAACATCTAGAAAGTTCATAAATAAGTGTGCAGCATGAGTCATGAGACCCCACAAACATGATAGCCAGGTAGCCATATTCAGAAACATTAATGCAACATCAAACAGCATCGAGACATTGTGATTAAAGTACATAGCATTGCACAATAAACATAGCACTGCATAACCCAATTTAGACATTTAAATGGTATTCAATATTACATAAGCAGTTCTACACTACAGCTACCAGAATGCATTGCTACCAGTTAACCCAAAGATTAGAGTAGCCTACAAATTAGAAAGCTTAGCTGGTGCAGCTCTAATATTAAAATTAACCCTCATGTATTTGACCATAAATAATCAGACTTAACCTTCCCCACTAATCAAAGCCAAAAGAACAAACAATATAAAGCAGTCCATTGCAGTAATACAGTTAATTCAATCAGTAGTAAATCACCAGAAAACGGAAGAGAGCCGAACTACACTACCCATAATTCCGTTCGCTGCACCAAGAATCAGCTGGCTAATGTTGCTACAAACACCACTCGCGACGGCAACAACAGTGCGAGTATCGAGCACAAACAGTTTACAGTTACAAGCGGCAAGCTTACAAAAGAGACAGTTAACCACAAGTTGATTTACGCATTTAAAATACCATTAAACTACCGCAGCTTAGAGAAGTGAGAGACAGCGGACTTACCATTGGCGAGCTGCTTGTTTTGATGAAACGCCATTAAGGATTTTGGACTTCCCGCTGCATTTAAGCACGCATGCGTTTTGACGCCTGGGATTTCATTGGATCACCCCGGTAAGTCCTCTCCCTCTCACTCAAGCCACGTATAGGATAAACACCTCCCCTTTGCAAATACCCAGTGAACGCAACACCTCCCACTTGACCGAATTGTTCCTGGATACAGTGAGGTCACAATCATTACAATTTTTTTACCACATTTACAGTATATCGTTTTTCTTTTCTTTCATTAAGAATACGTTGTGCGTGTGGTTCTCTCTCTTTTTTTTTTTTTCCTTTCCAAGGTTTTTTTTTTTTTTTTTTTTTTTTTTCCATTGCAAAAGTGTCCATGCACAGTTCAGTGTCCATAGTGACTTACATCTCATGAGAAGTATTTACATCTTGTCTGGGAATGTATCAAGAGTGCATGTTTTCACGAATCTTCTCTTTTCATGTTGTGCGATGTAAGGGCGTGGTGGCAGCGCATGGCGTGCACCACCAGCCTGACGCATGTGTGCAACGTATGAGTATGGAGGCAGCGCATGGAGTCCACCACCAGCTCGGTTGGAAAGACTTGACCCAACAGACTGGATCACAGTGGAGGATCTCAGTCCTCCGACAGAAGGAGGATCAGAAGTCGTCTCACCCCTTCTCAGCTGCCGTTGGCAGCGCAGATCTTCCCGTCTTTGGCTACTTGCCAGGGAAGCAGGAGTGCCGGCAGCAGGAACACCAGCAGGAACGCCGACAGGAGCGCCGGCAACAGGAACGCCAACCGCAGGAACGCCAGCAGGAGACCCGGCAGCAGGAACGCCAGCAGGAGCGCCAGCAGGAGCGCCAGCAGGAGCGCCAGCAACAGGAACACCAGCAGGAACGCCGACAGGAGGAACGCCAACCGCAGGAACGCCAGCAGGAGCGCCGGCAGCAGGAACGCCAGCAGGAACGCCAGCAGCAGGAGCGCCGCCAGCAGGAGCGCGGCCAACAGGGATGCCAGCTGCAGGAACGCCAGCTGCAGGAACGCCAGCAGGTTGCCATCTCTGAAGCCCCTCCTGTTGCCACTTCTTCTTGAAGCGACTTGGGCTAGGGAGTTCCCTTCGCTTTGCACAGACCTGGTCAATCTCGATTTGGAAGGACCGCAGTCGGCGCCAGGAATGGGTCTCTCGGCCAAGACCACCAGAGTCTCCTTCAGGTGATGCTCGACCAGGTGTGGTGGAATTGAGCGATGAATTCCTAACCTCTTGGATTTTGTCTGTGACACCTGCTGGGACTTCATTTAGTCCCTGCATGCTACAGGGTGTCTTTCTTTTTTGTGAGGTGGAAGTGTCAAACTCGCAATTTTCTTTCTGACCCTCTCCGGTCAGTTGTGTTGCGAACTTTTGGAATCCTCCTCCGCAGTACCAGAAACTTGTTCTTCTTATTTGGACGGCCAGAACATCCAAGGACGTTGTAGTGGAGTAGCAGATGATGCCATCTTCGGCCTCAAGGGCTAAGAAAGTTGAGGTTGTTGCCCTTTTCTCTGCAGACTTGCATGGTTTTACTTCCCACTTTGGAAGGGCAGGGTCTTGGATGCTTGCATTTGAGGGCGGTTTGGCCTCCCACTTTGAGTAGGCCAGGGCCTGACTGTAGTCACCCAGCCAGGCTTCTTCTGTTCGGTTCATCGAGATGAAAGTCCCGTACAGTGGTCTTGCCTCCCACTTTGCATGAGCTGAGGCTTGACTGTTGCCACCCAGCCAGACGTCTATCACTTGGCCATCTTGGACGATCGTCCCAGGTGCCTCCCACTTTGAGAGAGCCAGGGCCTGGTCATTCTCGCCCAGCCAGGCGTCTACTGCTAGGCACAGGTAGGCAATGGTCCCAGGTGCTTTGAACATTAAGGGAGGCTGGACCTGACTGTTGCCACCCAGCCAGGTTTCCACTGCTCTGCTTCTCTGGGCATTCAGCTCACTTCGTGTTGGTGAGCCGGAGCATCGGGGATGCACAGGGTTTTCAAATTTGATTCCTGGCCATTTCCAGGGTTGAGTTTCTTCCTTGCCTAGCACTGACAACACCTTTCTACTCTGTCTCCCAGAATCTTCAGCGACAGAGGGCCTTTTTGGTCCTTCCTCTGACTGACCACAATAGTCACCAGACTCTGTCTCACTAGCTGACTTCGTTGGGGTATACTTGACAGCTGGCTCAGTTGGTGGTGCAGGCTCTTTGGCTGGTGGAACTTCTTTTCCAATGTCAGACCCCTCTGCTATTTCGGCCGGGTCCACTGGCCTTGGCAGAAGGGGAAATACAGGGCCGGATTTAGCTTCCTGCGTGTGGACATCTCTGGTGGCCGAGTGCTCACTTGCTTGCGGCCATGCAGTGGTGTCTACTGGAATGGGGAGAATTGAGGTGGCAGAATTTGCGAGGAGGAGGTGAGAGCTGGACTTTGCTTGCTGTGAGTGGAAATCCCTGGTTGTTAAGTTTTCATCTTCTGTCTGCTTTGCAATGCTATCCCTTACCATGCTATTGATTGAGTGTTCACTTAATTGCAGACTTGCTGTGATGTCCTCAACTTCACAGTTTTTCGAGTGTTCACCTGTTTGTAGCGCTGTGGCGGCGCCCATTGCCTGTGGTGCTCTTATCGCCTTCGGGATGCCAGGTTCAATGGGGTGGTGCAGAGTTGGGTTACTTGCCCCAAGCCAACCAGAATGGGGGCCACTAATCTCTTTGACTAGGCTGTTCTGGGTTTTAGAGGGTGCTGGCTTGTCAAAGGGTGGAGCGTCTTCGCTGCTGGAAGCATTGGAGGTCAGCTGCACATCAGCGCCACTCGGCGCCTTCTTGGGGGTGCTGCAATTTGACCATTTCCATTTTCTCTCCCAGTCACGAAGCCTGTTCCCCAGTTTATACAACAGTCGTTTTGACGATGTAGATTTACCAGGGATGAGGTGCTCCCATTCTAACACCTTTTCCTCAAGCATGTGGATCTTCTTCAGCACGCTGACTCTCATGGCTTTAAATTTTGTCACTGGCAATCCTTGCACTTTTACACTCTCCGTCTCTACACATTCTTTCTCCGCACCAGTGTTAATTTCGTCAACCACGACGATGACGAAAATATTTCGTCAACGCCCCTTTTTCCCTTGACGATGACGAGACGATGACGAAATAAAAAATGCCTCCAGCAAATAAAAATATGACGAAAAAAAAAATAATAATTCGTCAAGGAGACTAAGACGAGACGAAATTTACAAGCCATGGACGAATGGACATTAAAAAATGTAATTATTTATAATTAATTTGTAATTTGTAATTGTAATATAGGCCTAAGTGTCTTGAACTTCATAGGTGATTGCGCTCACGCTGTGTTGCCTGGCTTGTCTCTGCTGGCAGCCAGTGCATGGCGCGGCTCAGTCAGTAGTTCTGTAGCCTAGTAGTTCAGTGAGTCCATTAAGTTGAGTTTAGGTCCTAAAACATTCCCAGAGAAAGAGAGAAAATAGCCGACGTTGAGGGAAGTGTTAATTTTGAAACATGTTCAACAACCCTCTTGTCCATGACGAAGACGTGTTCTGCAGTAATGACAGTCGCGCCAATCCTTCTCTGATACTGTCATTCTAAACCTCCTCGAGCTTCCACTATTCTCCTTTTCACTTAGGCTGTCTTAACCCGGCGTTCGTTGTCTGTTCTTTTTTTGTAATGTTTGCTATATTTGTTGTTTAACCAAATGTGTAGGCAGTTCGCAAGCAAATCATGAAGGTCGGATTTGTGAATTGATTTAAATCAGTCACCGCGGGAGCGCGCGCCAGCAGGGGGACAGTTGGCCTGTCTAAACAGAGGCACGGCTACTGTAGCCTAGTTTTGAAAAGAATCAATGGATGGGCGATCGCTGAGGAGTTTAAAACTGTTGAGATTTGAAACTTTGAGATTTGAACTTGTTCTCGTCGAGAGCAACGCTAAAAGACCCGAGGAAGTCGACAGCATCTCCATGCGTCTGCAGCGTCTTCCTAAGTTCCAAAAACTCTTTTCAGGGTCATGCTTATCGAGCCTCGACACCCCCGACAAACAAAACAGCAGTGTTTAAATATTTGTATGTGCATGTCCTTTCTATCGTCCAGTCTGCGTACCCCTGCCTAACTATTTTTCCTGGGACTTCTGCATGGCATACGAAGTGTGCTCGCACAATCTATTTAAGCCTATTCCACGCATACCGCACGAGTCATTATCGTTCTCTGCTCGCATTGCCAATTGAAAACAAAAACCGCTAACTTGCATAGTCTAACATCAGCAATATTTTATCTGACTCGTGGTCATCGGGAAGCCACTATCAGGGAGACTTCTTGGACTTCATGCAGACTTGGGATGTCTGGTCTTCCCACTGCCGGCAATCTGCAGGCTTTGTCACGCGGTCAGGTGAAGAAGAGTAGCTTCCTCCGTGATCAAACTCAAAATCAAATAGTAGCCTATGCAGCAGCTTCTAATGCACGAGAGAGAGAGAGAGAGAGAGAGAGAGAGAGAGAGAGAGAGAGAGAGAGAGAGAGAGAGAGAGAGAGAGAGAGAGAGAGAGAGAGGCTTGCACCTGGAAGTGTGTGTGTGTGTGTGTGTGTGATGCTCTTTTGCTCTATGATGTTGAAATGACTGATTTGGGTTTTGGTGGAAAATGACCAAGTAACAAGGTGAATATTTGCTGCAATAGGCTATATTAGTATTGAAATAACGATAGCCATTGTAGGTTATTAATTTTACACCACAATATTGACTAAAATGACTAAAATTTGAAATGTTGACTAAAATTGCTAAAATGACTAAAATTTGAAATGTTGACTAAAATGACTAAAATGACTAAAATTTGACTATGACTAAAATTGATTTTCGTCATTTTGACTAAGACTAAGACTAAATTGGGAAGCCAATGACTAAAATATGACTAAGACTAAAATTGATTTTCGTCATTGTGACTAAGACTAAGACTAAATCAAAAAAAGCTGACGAAATTAACACTGCTCTGCACTATCAGCATAAAGCTGGATCTCATCACTGGCATACTTTGACCATAATGTCTCTCTAGCGAGCTGAAGTGACTCAACGCATGAAGCGAGGCACTTGGTTATTTTTTCCCTTGCCTGTGCTGCTTCTCCATTCTCGTCTTCACTTTCTCCTAGAGCTTCAATATAGTCCCAGCCAGCATCATGCAATCTGCTGAATTCTATGCAGAGTTCTCCAATGTCTTTAATAAATACCTCCTTCTCTGGGATATCTACAGCTACTGACAGTCTGTTAGCTTTTTTGCAGAACACTGTCTGTGCTGTTGAAAACTTTTCTTTCAAGACTGCAATTTCAGTCGACTCCATTTTGTTGCCTGAAGAAGTGGATATTTCTGGAGGGTTTTCCTCTTCCTCCTCTTCTTGGCTTGTTAATCCAACGGGATGGCACCTCGGTTTATAACTGTTCGGTTCACTTTCAAATCCCACCGAAAGGGCAGTCAAGAGAGCTCATAAGACGTTATAACTCAGTTGGGTTGTTTTATTTTCTTTTCCATTACTCCAACTTTGCAGGTTATAAACCTGAAGGAAAGAGCAAAATGCCACCATGAAAACACCAATAGTGAAAATACAGCAATATTTAAGTCTTTGTTTACAAATATTGATTCATACTATATACACATCTTTGAGAGACAACTAAACAGCACATTCATTAACTACAAATAGATTCGGTATTAAGTACTAGAAACAGGATTTGCCTTTGTACTAAGTAACAACACATTTCCTATACAAAACACCAACAGTAGAGAAAGGCAGGAAATGTAAACATCAAGGGCATTTTCCAGATGACCATCATTTTACAGTACCCATTAAATTGCAAGGACCAACACAATTAGCATTAATAGATGAAAGGGTTAAACTTGCAATAGCCACAAAATAGTAAACCCATTTACCAATGCATTAACAATTACCTTATTTACTGAACACATTTATTTACCAAGCCAATAAAGCCACAAAGTAATATTTCAGTACAAAACTAGTTATTTACAATACATAAACTAAGGGTGCAATGCATGGAGTAAAGTAATACAGCCAAACTATACAGACATCTAATTACCTCCACAAACAGGAAGGGAGTCAATCGACTACATTACCCACAATTCCTATGCTGCACACGCGGTACACGCTACAGCAGGGGTCGGGAACCCATGGCTCGCGAGCCACATGTGGCTCTTTTGGGAACTGCATGTGGCTCTCGGACAAACCTGTCATTTGTTTACTCAATAAGCCATGAATAATTTTGTTACGGCACTAAATTAAAAATGGACCTACTGAAATCGAAAAGTTAAGATAATATTCAAAATATAAAGTATGATCGCGCATTTAATCCATCCCAGGTCCGATCAGCTGAGCCAAGCACAGGCCTTCGACGAAGGCTACTGTACAGATATGAAAAACGCGTTTTTTTATTGGACAATGCCCAGCGCTGGGTCGTGTCGTGTGAGATAACATTCCATCCGTAATGCTTTACCTAAAGTTCAGCTGGCTAACGGTTGTATCCAAAACAAAGAAACTGTTCACGACCGTGCCATTATGATGGCAAATCAAGTGGAGGAAACGCAAGTGAGGTATATAAATGCAGCGCTGTACTTCTCCCTCGATTACAGGAAGAACTTTTGCTGAATCAACTGACGTAAGTCTTTCCCAGTTTAGTGTGATTGCGAGATAACTGGTGCCACAATGCGAAGGCAAACGTAGGGTTGCCATTCGTCCCTTGAAATACGGAATCGCCCTGTAGCCTATTTGGCGGTTAAATCATGCGTTCTGTATTGGGGACGCATGTCGGTAAGGGACGCGCTTTGTAGGGCATTTTCGCGAATTACTGAAAATAGACATGTCAGCCACATATCAACTGTAAAATGTTAACTATGTCAGCGCGACCAAGATGAGCATCCTGTCTTGAAGTTCTCTCTCCCTCCCTCCTCCCTCCTCATGCACCTTCCCTGTGTCTGTCTGATGGCTAGAATAGAAGCACCTCCGTCATTCTCATTGCTCATTGGCAACTCAGGTGCATAGAAGTTAGAAACTAACAGTAATACATGCATGCGCGTGGCTTCTTAAAGGGACAGTTTGGTCAATTTCAACATGCAGTTGTATTGCTCACGCTACCCTTGACTTGTCAGTACCTGAAAAATTTTTTTCTTCTTCTTCAGCCGTTTCCGAGATCCTGGTCATTGTAATGGGGGCAGCTCTTTGTTTACATTTCAAAAAAACATTTTTATTTATTCCCAAAAACATCCAAAAGGTTATAAAACATCAGCAGACAACTAGCAAACAGCAGTACCTTTTGGGAAAATATTTGGAGTTGGCCTATGTTTCATTTTTAAAAAATGTAAACAAACGCTGCCCCCATTAGAATTGCTCATATCTCGGAAAGGGCTGAGCCGAAAAATGTGGCATCACCAGGTACTGACAAGTCAAGGGTAGCGTGAGCAATACAACTGCATGTTGAAATTGACCAAACTGTCCCTTTAAATGCACATCAGCACATCTACAAGTAGTTTTAGTTCTTCTTTCGTTAGCTCTCCCTTGTCCCCAATGCAAGCGTTAGGCTACTTTTATTCCCTTCTGTGCATGACAATTAGCATTAGAAATAATGGCGAAAATGGTATGGCTCTCACAAAAAATATTTTTTAAAAAATGGGCGTTTATGGCTCTCTCCACCAAAAAGGTTCCCGACCCCTGCGCTACAGCGTTTCAAAGCGAGGAAGCGCTAGAATCAAACATTGCTGATAGCGTTACGGAGATTTCTCAACTCTTAACTTCAAACACTGGACTACAAATGTTATTATTAATGCGCCCAGCGCAGTGTTTAACCAAGCATAGCCTACAAATACATATAGTTGCAGCATACCAACAACTTAAACAGCAGAGTCAAAGTTATGAGGAAACAGGAACATCTTACCGTTGGCATATCGCCCTCTTGACATGACAGCATGCGCCAGCAACAATGCGCGCTCCTACTTATAGTTTGTGTTCCGTACCTAATTGGACAATACCGGACTACTTGGATTTCACATGCAAACACCACTGGCTACCCACAAATTAGCAGCTACCCACTGCACCAATCAGGTAAAGTGAACCTCCCACTAATTCACCCCCTGTTAAAGGATAATTGCGGTTTTTTCAACATTAAGCCTCATTTCCGAGTTGTCTGCAATGTTCTAGAACCCCCCACACCGTTTTTTTGATGTTTACTGCTGTCCCCGGTGTTTGCCTATTTTTGATGCATCCCAACCTGCTTCAGAATGGCAAGTCACCTGCATGTCCGACCAGGTCCTTAAAAGCACCATCAACGTTCGTTTTCAAAAACAACAACTCACCGGAGTGGTTACTGGTCTTCACTGGTCACCCATATCAAATTTTGTTGCAAAAAGATGCTTCTGTCGTGTTTAATTTGGCAGCTCGTTCATGCAGGAACTATTTTCTCAGCCGTCACACAGCCGTGGATAAACTTCCGCTCAGCAGTTGAATCTGATGTGCTTCACTCCACACCACTTGATGGCGCAATTGATAGCGATTGTTCATTGTACTTGAGCATGTAAATAGAAGTAGTCAGCCAGCTATCAGTACGGCAGTGAGAGACTGTGTTGCAATCATCCGAGGGAAGTTGGACAGATAATCTTTTTACACATTTCTCAGTGTTATTTCTTTTTTGTTATTGTATTCGTTTTTGTATTGTTTCTTAGTCTTTGTAAATATTTTTTCGAACATGGGACGAGTTTGTGCAGTTAGGGGCTGTGGTAAAATCCCGGACAGAAGGACCTGCCATAGACTCCCACTCCGTTATTCTTCACGGTTGAAGTTGTGGCTATCTTTTCTTGGCTTCGACACCAACACACCCATACATGTTCTGGAAGAAGCAGACCATCGTGTGTGCGCCTTGCACTTTCGGTTTGAGGACTATGTACAGTCGACCAAGAACAGCAAGAGAGTTCAGTCTCCTAAAAAACTGTATTTGAAAAGGACGGCTGTACCAACACTCTTGGGTCCTCCGCAAGACGAGGAAAACATTGGGGTAAGCAACTTTACTTTCATAGTTGTGTTTATAATTAGACGATTTACCTCGAATATGGAGTTTACACTGTTTAGATCGCTAAATGGTTACTTTGCTGTGGTTGCCACCGTGTTCTTTGGGGTGGGGGAGGTAAGCAATCAAGGTTACAGAACTTACCCCAGGTAAGCAGAGATGGGGGTTGGGCGGGAGGAGAGTGAAATAGCTACAGCTCTTCTCACCATGGCTTCGAAGGCCACAGTGTTTGGTGTTTTCTGAGGGGGCTATTGAAGCAGTATACTAACTCACCATCCTCTGTTGTAAGAAGAGGGCTTGTCTTGCCCTGCACTAATGGTCTTCATAGCCTGTATTACTACCTTGCTGATAAACAGCCAAACTGATTTTTCAATTTGACTCCTGTTTTGTAATGTAATAGTGGATGTCTTCGACTGAAAGCATCTGCCAAACCATATGACTGTGGTGTGTGCCTGGACATTATTATTTACCTTTATTTTATCATTATCTGTTTTCAATACTGTTCATGTGTATTGATACCTTGAAGTGGTCACACTACCGTATAATGTCATAACTCAGTCCAGTCCTGTCAAGCGTAATAATTGCAATTGTAATGCAATTGCACTTGTAATGATTTGATGACATGTCATGTTAGTCGAATTGTGATATAAATACACTGTACTTGAATACAGGTCAATAATACTTTGTGTAGTATGCCATATTGCCAGGAAACAAAATACAGTATCTCTACATCTCATTGTGCACCACAGTGTAAATAACTGTAATCACATTATGTTAGTCATTGAACTTGATGTTTTGCATTGAAACTTTTTACAGGCAGTTGGTGGTGTAGACGCCTCCACTACCCAACCCGTACACTTCTCAACTCCTGAAAAGGACTGGCCCTCTTCATCATCAGGCCTGTCTTTTATCCTGACAAGTCCTGAGCCAACGCCAGACCAACCCAAAACATCAAGGAGGTCCTTATCTGGCAAATACCTAGCTTTGCCTGTGGTGAGGGATAGCCCGGCAGTAATCGTGAGTATTTACATTTTTCCTTACTTTCTTATTTTACTTACTTTATTGTCACTGTTTTCACTACTTACCTTTTCATTACTTATCTCTGGTATTTTCAAAAGGTACCATATAAAATGTCATGTCAAAAGTTATGTAACATTTTCATGACTAAATATTTATTGCATTCCATTGTTTTGATTTTTCAACAGCCAGATGAGACAGACACAGAGATGCATCTAATGGACGTTAGCATGTCTACCGCCCCAGAAGATGACCCAAAAGATTACAGCTATCACCTGAGTCAACAGTCAACACAATCAAGTTCAAGTGCAACATCCAGCTCAAGTGCATCAGACATTAGAAGTGGCTGGAATGAAAATAAATGGATTGTGAACGAGTCTTGCCTCATGGCACTGTTCAGTACATGCCAGGTCCCTACATGTGGTGTCCCCATCATTGAGAAGAAAAAGTCAACAAGAGGCAGCAAGATAAAGATTGAATGGACCTGTCTGAAGAACCATTCCGGCAGTTGGATGTCATGCCCTGAAGTGAGGGGAATACCAGAGAACAACCTCCTCATCTCTGCTGCAACACTTTTCTCTGGAACAACCTACACAGAAATTGCAGAGTGGGCCAGCATCCTACATTTACAGATTTTGAAGACATCACAGTTCTACTGCATCCAAAGGGACAACCTCATTCCTGTTATACATTTCGCATACAAGGACCAGCAAGACTACCTCATCAAGCGACTCGTGAGGGAAAAGGAACTGGGAAAGTCCATCGAGTTGTGTGGCGATGCCAGGTGTGACTCGCCAGGTAAGCCCCCCCCCCCAAAATCATGTTGACTGTGACATGTTTAGAAATGGCCAGATTTATGGAAGTCATTATATCTCCATGTGGAGCTGCAAAATTATGCTAATTTTGCAAACTTTATGCTACAGACCTTATTTACTGTTAGTCAGGCATGGCAGCATAGGGCATGAGAAAAGGGTCACATTCCAATTGAATACACCAAGCCACTTTTCATTGCTCATCAAGTGCCTTGTCTCAATTTGTAGACTCCACAGCAATCTAATGACGTCCAACAGAAATATAACGACTTCTAACTTTTAGTTTGCTCACACAGACAGTTTTCTTTGTGACTGTAAAGTGGACTCATATGTTGTTACTCTGTCACATTCTACATTCTACAGGCTACAGCAGCAAGTACTCCACCTATTCGCTTCAGCTGTTATCCACCCAAGAGATTGTTCATTTTGAACTACTGCAGGTAAACCTACTGTGCTTTTTGCAAAAACCCAGGCGAAATTGTGGGTACTATAGTACTGTTGTGATATCAACATAAACTATGATGTGGAACAGTTCTGCTATAGAGTAAAGCATAGTGATATTGTTGTTATGATCAAATGGCATTGTGTCACACACACACATACATTATGTATAAGCCGCAGCGGCTATTTGTTATTTTTTTCCAATAGGTTACAGAAGCTGGCAGTTCAGTTGCTATGGAGTCTCAAGGTTTTCGGAGGGGGTTGAACCATCTGATCTACAATGTAGGACTCCCGATAGATCTCATCGCAACAGACAGGGCTCCATCCGTCCGTAAGATCATGCGGGAAGAGTACCAGAATATCCGCCATGAATTTGATACATGGCATGTGGCAAAAGGTAATGCACATATCATAATATGTACATGACTGGTGTTACACAATAGCTTGATATAGCCTACCCTCCATGTTATACTCTTACCCTAATTTACACTTTTTTTCACAACAATTCTACCCAGGTTTGCAGAAAAAACTACTGGCCCTCGCCAACAAGAAGGGAAATCAGGACCTGGGGGGCTGGCTTCAGGCTATCCTGAACCACTTTTGGTTCTGCTGCTCATCTTCTGATGGCAACGCTGAGGTAATAACTTTAGCACAATAACCCAGAACGGCCCACATTTCTACAGAAAATAACAAAAGGCTTTGATGCAAATACTCATGACTCCAAATCTATTCTGTAGGAACTGAAGCGACGATGGACCTCACTACTCTACCACATTCGTGGGGTTCATACGTGGGAGCAAGATGGGAGAAGATGGGCCTGTCCTCACCCGCCTCTAAGCTCCGATGAACAGAAAATGAAACGGTGGCTCCGTGAGGACTCAGATGCCTTCAAGGGTTTGCAAACTATTGTTGAGGAAAAAAGACTCCTGAAAGACCTGGACCACATGACTCATTTCAAACACACTGGTATGTAATATGAATGTGGATCCCTTTTGGGATCTGTAGACGATTACTTTAATTTCTACTGAAATGTTGTAGCCTTCACATTTCCAATTGTAATGAAACCCTTTGTGTATAGGTTCTTTGGAGGTGTACCACAGTATGATGCTGAAATACATGCCCAAACGACTCCATTTTGACTACAACACCATGGTGGCTCGTACACAACTTGCTATTTTGGACAACAACTACAACGTTGGCCGCGAGCAGGCAACAACTTCAGAAGGTAATGAGCTTTCCCAAGTAAGCACCCACAGAAAATTTTCATTGGTTGCTAAATGTCTTGCTAAAAAATTGATTCCCTTTGCAGGCACACCAAGGTTCAGCGTGGTGTTCCCAAAACGAACAAAGGACTGGGTTGCCAAAAAAATTTACCAGCCCACAAGCCAGAATTTCACCCATCACCTTGTTGAGCGTGTCCTGCAGAGAAGGGAAGACCCAACGCCAAAAGAAATGCCAAGGGTCCAGCAGCCTAAAACCATAGCAACTAAGGAGAAACCCCCAAAAGAGGATGTCATCAGGAAGCATCAGTCCAGATTCCCTCACAACCCAGAGACTTTGTAATCAAGTGGACTGATCAATTCTGTACATATGTGCAGGACTGTACATTATTTTGTTCATAATATTCCTTATAGTGTGAATTAGACATGTTTTACATATGGTCACTGTTTCAATGCCAAATTTCAATGCCATGCACACAGCATTTGTTTAGAAATAAAACAAAGTTCTTTTCAAAAAATGTTTTTGTTTTATTACAATATAATAGGCTATGTAAAACAAAGTATATACAACAATGGAATGGAAATGAAAAGTAATGTAAAGTTCTGAAAGATTTGGGTGCTAGGGCAGTGTTATTTCACACCCAGTACATCAGAATAAGTCCTCAATCTCTTTCGGTGTAAATCCTACGTACTCCCCAGTGGGGGATGGGAAGGCATTCCGGACAGCGTTGACGACGCAGCTTGGTAACACAGCACGATTTCCACGTCCAAGTCGGTGACCTTTCAATGCCCACTCTAGAATTACACGATAGGCGACGAGACGATATTGTCTGAGAATAGAAAACACAAGTACATAGACAACGTCAGTGAAATATGACAATAAAAAACATTATCAGAATACAGTTCATGATCATGACACTGCACACACCCCTTCGGTGATGCAGCTGTTTCAGGAAAACATGATCATGGCCAACTATTCGGAAAACACCACACACATTGAACATCCTGATCTTTTTTTTTATTATTGTTTACTTCTTGGGGCGATCAAGGCTCACTCCAAGGAGCGCGTCCGCTCATACAATAAGGAGCACATATTGTGTTCAAAAATAAAGTGGTGTCACTGATGTTGTATGAATTGCACACTGCTCTGTTCCCGTTTCTTCTATAATTATCGGACGTTCTTCACGCCAAGAAGTACGACAGAATAATAATTAGTGTGTGGTGTTTCCTTATTTTTCAGACATGGTTATGTCATGGGATGGCTAGACTTACGAAGTTACGATTGCCATTAGTTTTTACATAGCTTACCTTTCAGACAATTGGCCGTTTGGTCCCTCTGGAACAGGGCGTTTCTTCCAGTTTATTTTCGGAACCCAAAAGAAAGTCTCCAAAACTGGTTTATTTAGAAGCTGGCGCACCTCCTTCTCGGTAATGCACGATGGCGATTCACCCCTCTCCTCATCCTCCTCACCCGTCTCATCGACCGAGACATTCAGGCTAGCCATGCCTGAAGTGACCAGAAGATCCCATTCTTTGCAGCATCTACTCTCCAGTTCGGTGGGCATCGGCTTGCACTTTCCACAAGTGCACCACCAACTTCCCGATACCCTGGGAACTTGTATTCCTTCTGTGACTTCGTCAGGTTCCCCTGTGTCCCTTGCTTGCATTTCCAGATCCATTTGGCGTAGCTCCTCTACTGTATATTCCGGTTCGAATCTGTATCCTCGCCCATCAAACTCGAAATCGAAAATGTCCTCTTCCCAACGTTCGTACTCCATTCTTGTTGCTTTTGTATTGTTGTTATTTGTTATTAACTTGTTACAGTACGTTGCTCACCTACTTTTGGCCAACTGAGCGACAGGACTACAACTAGGTAATTATCCTCGTGTATTTCCTGTGCTGAGAGAGGGCTGAGGAACCACAACAAAGAAAGTGCCGGTTCCGGTGCCCAGTGTTGCCAGATTGGGCTGTTTCCCGCCCAATTGGGCTGCTTAGGAAGGCTGTGTGCGGGCAAACATGGCATTTAGCAGAAAAACCCTCCCAATTTTTGCCATAGAAATCAATAGAATTGGGATTTTGTGCTTCTAGGCGGGTTTTGAGCATTTTTTGGGCTGGAAATCATCAGACTCATCTGGCAACACTGCCGGTGGCGGAGTAATATCAACGAACACCAGTCCTCAATAGAACTCAATGGGATTTACAAAATGTCAAATTAAACACGACAGAAGCGTCTTCTTGCAACAAAATTTGATATGGGTGACCAGTGAAGACCAGTAACCTCTCCGGTGAGTTGTTGTTTTTGAAAACGAACGTTTATGGTGCTTTTAAGGACCTGGTCGGACATGCAGGTGACTTGCCATTCTGAAGCAGGTTGGGATGCATCAAAAATAGGCAAACACCGGGGACAGCAGTAAACATCAAAAAAACGGTGTGGGGGGTTCTAGAACATTGCAGACAACTCGGAAATGAGGCTTAATGTTGAAAAAACCGCAATTATCCTTTAAATAGTTTGATTGTTCAATTGAAAATGTAGCGAGAGACCTCCCATTTGCTCGGCCAGAGTGAGCAAAACACCCATCCTCCTCCATGACTGAGGTACCCTGAGCATAGTACTCTACTGTTCCCCATCCTCCTCCATGACTGAGGTACCCTGACATGGTACTCTACTGTCCTCTATGACTGTGGTACCCTGAGCATGGTACTCAAATGTACCCTATCCTCCTTCATGACTGCGGTACCCTGAACATAGCACTCTACTGTCCCCCATCCTCAATGATGACTGTGGTACCCTGAGCATGGTACTCAAATGTACCCTATCCTCCTTCATGACTGCGGTACCCTGAGCATGGTACTCTACTGTCCCCCATCCTCCTCCATGACTGAGGTACCCTGAGCATGGTACTCTACTGTCCCCCATCCTCCTCCATGGTACTCTACTGTCCCCCATTCTCCTCCATGACTGAGGTACCCTGAGCATGGTACTCTACAGTCCCCCATCCTCCTCCATGACTGAGGTACCCTGAGCATAGTACTCTACTGTCCCCCATCCTCCTCCATGACTGAGGTACCCTGAGCATAGTACTCTACTGTCCCCCGTCCTCCTCCATGACTGAGGTACCCTGAGCATGGTACTCTACTGTCCCCCATCCTCCTCCATGACTGAGGTACCCTGAGCATGGTACTCAAATGTCCCCTATCCTCCTCCATGACTGTGGTACCCTGAGCATGGTACTCTACTGTCCCCCATCCTCCTCCATGACTGAGGTGCCCTGAGCATGGTACTCTACTGTCCCCCATCGTCCTCCATGGCAGTGGTTCCCAACCTTTTTCTTAAGGGACCCATGTTTTTACTATTGTAAGCTTTGGTGACCCAACCAAGCGAGCGCCCGCACGAGAAGGAGTCACAATATGCCCTCTGTTTCCTGCAAAAACTTATTTTAGTTATTTTATTCCTCAATCCGTCTTTGGTCAAATATAGAATAAATGTTTAATGTAGCACTTAAAATTTGTTGCGTCTATGCATTTATTAGCTAAATGCTTTGTCTTTTATTCAACATGGGCTATATATATATTTAAAACGAAACCCCTTAAAATCAAGAGGGCTCCGCGACCCCCTGTGGATCTTTGGCGACCCATAAGGGGGGTCCCGACCCATAGGTTGGGAACCACTGCTCCATGGTACTCCACCGTTCCCCATCCTCCTCCATGACTGAGGTACCCTGAGCATGGTACTCTATTGTCCCCCATCCTCCTCCATGGTACTCTACTGTCCCCCATCCTCCTCCATGGTACTCTGCACTGGTTACCTGTCTCATACAGAATCGACTTTAAGATTCTGCTGACAGTATTTAAAGCATTAAATGGACTTGCCCCTAGTTATATCTCTGACATGCTCTCTTTTTATGCCCCTGCTCGAGCCCTCAGGTCCACTGATGCCAAGCTGCTAAGGACCCCCACCCCCCGCAAAAGAAGATCGGCGACGCTGGTCTCTGCCTGAGGTTTTTTTTTTTTTTTCCTCAGACCTCACTGAACCCCCCCCAACCCCCCCCCCCCCCCCCCCCCCCGTCCTCCTCCGTCCTCCTCCATGACTGAGGTACCCTGAGCATGGTACTGTCCCCCGTCCTTCTACATGACTGAGGTACCCTGAGCATGGTTCTCTCTACTGTACCCCATCCTCCTCCATGACCGATGTACACTGATCATGGTACTCTACTGTTCCCTATCCTCCTCCATGGTACTCTACTGTCCCCCATCCTCCTCCGTGACTGATATACCCTGAGCATGTTACTCTACTGTCCCCCATCCTCCTCCATGACAGGTAACCTGAGCATGGTACTCTACTGTCCCCCATCCTCATCCATGACAGGTAACCTGAGCATGGTACTCTACTGGTCCCCCCCATCCTCCTCTCTGATCCTGGTACTACTCCTGCCGCACTGCTCCCTTGGCCTTAGGGTGCCATTAGGGATGCATGGATGAGGCATACATGCACTTTTGTTGTATGCAGTGTGCAATATGTGCTGTGGAGTGTTGTGCCAAGGCAAGGCAATTTATTTCTGTAACGCATTACATACATGGAAGTAATTCAATGTGCTTTGCAAAGAGATACAATCCATGCAAAACAGAACAACACGAAAAAATGCCAGAAGACAACAAGCATAAACGCATAAAAACAATAGCAGCGCAGGGCGTGCTGTAAAAGAAGAAAGTCCCACAGGTGGCCTTTCACTTTCACTGTCAGTTATGGGGGAGAATGTCTGAACATTGGATTATATTATTACTCATTCATTTAAGCATGGTCTCCATAAAGTAGGAAGGCAATGAATGAACTTTCTAATCCTACCTTGCAGGCCTACCCCTTTTAAATAATCTTAAAATGATAAGAGTGAAACGTGGTTTGGCTTCTGACGGTGTTGTTGTGTTGTGCACTGGCGCCCTCCTCAGAACATACTTGGGAGATGCAGTACCCCCATAGAGTGTGTGTGTGTTTGTGTGTGTGTGTGTGTGTGTGTGTGTGTGTGTGTGTGTGTGTGTGTGTGTGTGTGTGTGTATTTATTTATGAATAGTTCGTATTCCCCTGGATAGTGTCAGGGCAACATTGCTCATCATTAACATGCCTCCCATGAGTTCTGCTGTCTGGTGTGTTCCTTGTTGTCTCTGTTGTACTGGTTGGTACACCTGCCACAGAGGGCTTGTGAGGCGCGGTACATTAGAGGGAAACGTGCTCTGGCTTCTGATGGTGTTGTTGTGTTGTGCACTGGCGCCCTCCTCAGGCCATACTTGGGCGATACAGTGTACCATAGTGTGGCTGTGTGTGTGTGTGTGTGTGTGTGTGTGTGTGTGTGTGTGTGTGTGTGTGTGTGTGTGTGTGTGTGTGTGTGTGTGTGTGTGTGTGTGTGTGAGGCGCGGTACATTAGAGGGAAACGTGCTCTGGCTTCTGATGGTGTTGTTGTGTTGTGCACTGGCGCCCTCCTCAGGCCATACTTGGGCGATACAGTGTACCATAGTGTGGCTGTGTGTGTGTGTGTGTGTGTGTGTGTGTGTGTGTGTGTGTGTGTGTGTGTGTGTGTGTGTGTGAGAGTGTGTGTGTGTGAGTGTGTGTGTGTGTGTGTGTGTGTGTGTGTGTGTGTGTGAGTGTGTGTGTGTGTGTGTGTGTGTGTGTGTGTGTGTGTGTGTGTGTGTGTGTGTGTGTAGGGAAGCCGACAAGGGGGGAATAAGGGGTCAGTTCTCCCGGGCCCATTAAGAAGAGGGGGCTGACAATTTCTCCTCATTACATTGTATGTATTGGGTGGGGGCCCATTCAGATCGCTTTGTTCAGGGCCCGGCCAATGCTGTCAACAGCCCTGTGTGTGTGTGTGTGTGTGTGTGTGTGTGTGTGTGTGTGTGTGTGTGTGTGTGTGTGTGTGTGTGTGTGTGTGTGTGTGTGTGTGTGTGTGCGTGCGTGCGTGCGTGTGTGTGTGTGTGTGTGTGTGTGTGTCTGTGTGTGTCTGTGTGTGTTAGTTAACATGAAGAAGGGTAGGTAGAGTGCTAGTATCCCTCAAAATCAACTGCTTCTTTTGGAGAGTGCAATAAAGGAAAACTCCTTTGTCCTTTGTTTTTCAGGCAATATCCACTTAATAAACTGATAATGTGCACTGTTCTCAGTTCAACACAAATAATAATAGCCATTGACACTACCATAGTCCTACGCAGTACTACATTATGATTTGGCCATTACCATTCTGGTGACAGAACATATACTTTAGCAAGGACCCTGTTTTTAAATTCTGCAATTCCTGCATTTTAAGGTGAGGATGGTATCGAAATGTGTGTTAACCGGTTCACACCGTACTCTCGATTAAAAGGTGCCAAACATAAACAAAAACTGTGTAAAATTGAAAGAAAAATGTCTGCACACTTAAATCCCCTTTGTGTTCTTTTTAATAATAGGCCAAGCTTTCGGTCTACTGACCTTCCTGAGGAAGGATGGTATAAACTCTCTATATATCTGTAACTGTGAAAAACACTCATTTTTTCAGAACTTTCTTTAAGAGTTTCCCATAACACAATGCTACAATATGATCAAACCAGATATCCCAACCAGATTAAAAGGGGAAAACCACTCAAAGACACATTTGCTGGTCAGTGTTTCATCACTGCAAATGCAACAGCCAGCAGGGCTATGGCAGCGGTCTCCAGAAGCTCTCTGACCTGAGACGGATCCTCGTCTCTGTTGTTGAAGACGTGGTATCCTCCACCACACTTGCGGATGAAGGCGCGAAGATCTGGATTTTGACTAACCAAGACTTGTATGGAATCTCCATCTGTCTCCAAGTCATCTCCGTGAGTGAAGAGGACCATTGTGTAATGCAATGCCTCCTCTCCAAACATCATCTGGATAACGTGCACAGGGCTCCTGCCTACTGTCTTTGGGTGGATCACAACTAGGAAAGCGTGAGGTCCAGGAGCACTGAGAGAGGTGCACTTAGAGATCTCTGTATTGCTGTCTGGGTTAAAGCGGCCTGGACTATCGACCACGGCCACCGGTCTACCTTCACACTCGCCTCGTTCCTTCTGCCACTCTGATGTGGAGGATCCAAAAGCCCGCCATCGCAAGATGGTGTTTCCTGTTGAGCTCTTCCCAACTCCACTCTGACCAATGAGCACGATCCTCATTTCCTCTGGCCCTGGTGGAATATTTTACAGACACATCAGGGATTATTTATTAGAACTTGTAAAGGGAATATGGTATACCCTCCCTTCAACTGTATAGCCTATGTATCAAAGTCACAGTCAAAGTCACCCCATTGGGTTGGAGAGAGTGTCTGTGGTAACACAATCAAAAGGGTAATTTATTTTCACTGTTCATTAACTTATAGGTAATTTGCCTTTGGCTATGTCCTGCCCCTTGGGTTACAGTTGCTAGGTTGGACTGATAAATGTTCTAGCCTCTGATATAATTGTGGATTCTGCAGTTACAAAATCGCGACAGTAGTTCACTCAGGAATGTTCAGCCATATTTTAACGAAAATATAAAATTTACATCAGAGACGATTTATGGGTATGATACGGAGGCCCAGAGGTGACACGGAGGGACTTTTTTGGGGTGGGAAATGTGTGCACTGGAGACTAACACCTTTGCGAGATAACGCAAATATTTTGCGAGATAACGCAAATCTTTTGCGAGATATCGCAAACCATTTGCGAGATAACGCAAATATTTTGCGTGATAACGCAAATATTTTTGCGAGATAACGCAAATTAAAACTTACATCTGCGGGTTCACCACTTTGATTTGCAGCACACTTTTTGGTCACCGGGGGGCAGTCTGAACCAACACGTGTAAGGCTTTGAAACGCCACAGTTGTAGGGGTAGGCTATTCAATTCAACCACCACTGTTGTTGGACAACAGCGAGAGGGATGCTGACAGTCAAAAACATTAGACTTCTACCGCTGGAAGGACGTGCAAGGATACCGTTATTATATCCATTGTTTTATGTTAAATAAACAACAGATTTTGAGAGACGCCGTAGCACCTTGCTTTGCGAACGGACAGAAGGGGAAATATAGGATTTGTTGGACGACACGTGTCTGCAATGCAGAAGCTCTGTATGACAGACTTAAAGATCCCATGGCATGGTCCTGTGGTGCTTTGTATTGGCTTTCGGGGGGTGTCAGGATGTTATATCCGCAGGCTTTCTCAAAATAAAGCCGAAATGCGCTATTTTGGCGTCTTTGGAGAAAGACCCATTTCAGTGCTTTCTCCAGTGCGTCAGTTTGCAGGGGGGAGTGGGAGGGAGGGGAGGGGTGTGTCCCGTGGATGAGTGGGGGCGGGACCAAGCTCCTGTGGGTGGTGGCGACGAGGGTGTGTTTGTTTGTTAGCTGCTAACTAGTAGCTGTAGCATTTCGCATCGGCACAAGCAACTGGATGAATTGACGCTTTTGACCCGAAGATGAAACACGTAGGGAGCTACCTGCTCAAGGACTTCAGCGCAGGACGTCTCAGAAGGGTGAGTTTGAAATGTTATATCTGGAATTTCATTTGTTGGGTAGGTCCGAAAGCCCTTTTGGTAGCCAGTGACTGGCTGGTAATTATTATAGCAGCAATATTTTGCATCTAGACGTCCTTGCTCGCAAGTGAACATCAAAAACAAACAACATTCTTTTTTATTTAGCATACAGTATGCCTATAAGTAGTCTAGAAAACCTAATTTGCTGTGTGTGCATGTTACTGGCATCGCGACTCCACATTATCTAAACCCGGCAACTTTCTCAGTGTGGAATGGATGGATAGTAGTTCTATGTTGAACTATGTGCCTACGTCCTTCATTTCTAACATGTTACGATATGCTAACTACACCAATACCTGTAAAATCAATGTGTTATTATTGAACGAGGCGGGCAATTTTCAGAGCCTTATAGTAGGCCTAGACTGTTTAACTTTACCCCCTTCAAACATCGTTCCGTTTCGGATGATGCTTATCCCGCATGTGATCGCCACTACAGTAGCTGTAAACACTATTGACCAGTCTGTTTGCGGAAAATGCTAACGTCTGCTCTGGAAAATAGTCCCCTTTTCCATGTATTCTGGCTTGTGTGCATTAGTGAAATGATCCAGCTTACCTTTACCCATGAGTTGCCACCAAAGTTTTTCCATTGTGAAATGTATGCCTCATCCTATGTTTACCCGAGGAACCAAACACGACCATAAAACTGCATTATTTTTTGGAAATAAGTTTGCATGCTAGCGTGGAAACGGATACAATGGTCAATGCCCACAAAAAGAGAGACCTATGAATAAGATGAAACATTTACCATATCTAATCTTTGTAGAATAGGAGATGTGCTGGGAGAGCCAAGATTCACACTTGCTTCAATTTATACAAGTAATAGTGAGTAACTACTTGTAGGCCTATACTACTCGGGGGGCACCCGTGGCCTAGTGCAGTGTTTCCCAACCAGGGGTACGTGTACCATTAGGTGTACGCGAGCACACCTCAGGGGGTACTTGGAAAAATGTAATAATAACAAATGTATGGAGTGTAGACACACTGGGATAAAGGAACAGACATAGAGCATGAGTGAAGGGGTACTCATCATGTGACAAAATTGCTTAGGGGGTATGCAGGACAACAAGAAGTTGGGAGACACTGGCCTAGTGGTTAGAGAGTTGGTCTTTCATTCTAGGAGTTGCTGATTCAAATCCCCCCTGACCTCTCCGTCCAGGCTGAAGTACCCTTTAGCAAGGCACCTAACCACACATTGGGACTGTAACCAATACCCTGAAAAGTAATAGTTGTACTGTACGTCGCTTTGAATAAATGAAAGTGTCAGATAAGTTAAGTGTAATCGTAATCAATAATATATTTCAGGATCACACACACCCACATATGCTGTTAATTCAATTATGCAGACAGTGTAAAGACAGTGTGAATATTTATTTATGACAGCATCAAGAGTATTCCATAGGAACATGGGGATATTTATGGAAGACAAATATTGTAGTGAAAGAATATCGGCACTAACAATCTCTGCAACTGTCTTTTCTATTTTTCAGCCGCTTCAAGTATTTGTCCAACAGTGATTCCTGTGTTGTCTTGCATATCCATGCTGAGTTCCTTGATGACGAAGGACACTACACCGGGGATTCAGACTGCAGTACACGAGAACCTCAACACAAGGCCCCTCTTTATCTGGCTGGCTCGTCTGTGAACGGCACCAACGCCAACATTGCCGTAGTGTGTCGCAGGGTTCCCAAAGACCTTGTCCAGAATGAGGTCCACCAGGACATGAACATAACCTTAACACAAAAAAACATACAGAAAAAAAGACATTGTTTTGAATTCTAATTCTCTTATTTTATGGATTTAACGTGATATTGAAGTAACACCAGTAAAAATGTTATGTCAAAATGAGTTGAAATGAATTCTTTTGAAATCTTACCAATACAAAGGTTGCCATAAGCTTTTGATGGTTGATGCACTATCCCTTCTTGGTCTTGCGATTTTGAAGAAAGGTAGACCTCCTGCAGGTAGCCGTAGGGCCGGTAGTTGGTTTGTATTTCCATTGTGGATAGCCGTCTGTAAGTACAACAGAATATGTGTGAACACTGTCCCACTGATAAGTCATTGGAAAGGATTTGAAGAGCTCCAAAATACAGCAAAAGCCATTTTATACAATTGCCATGAATTGTATAGTTCATAATAGTTATAATTTCATCAAGTCAAGTATCATCCGAAACCCCATGTGTGTGTAAATTATACATTTTCTGGTAAAGCAAATATAGAAATTAAATTCACAGAAAACATTGTGTTTTCAGGGGGCCTAGTCAAGGGATCCACTCCATTATCCAAACTCATGTCCACCACATGTGCTTGTGGCCTGATTCCCACCATCCATGGAGAAAATAACACAGGTTCCCTGTTATGCTGTCAGCCTAGGCACAACAACTTTTGGGGGACTTTTCCCCATCCCGATTACGAATGAGAATATGACATTTGAATTGTGCTTTTGTGAGATATTGCAATTAAACATCTATCATCAAAGATACAGTATTTTGCAATGTCATCAGAAGGGAGGACAGGAGTTTAGATAGTGGAAAGAACTATGATGATAGACGTTTCTTGCCATTTAAAGCAGGACAAGCCCTGCTAAATAATGACATTTCAGGCACCAACTTTCAAGAACAGCAATCTTCTCACATGCAGCATTCTAATGAAGTGAAAGTCAACATTCTTAGTGGCAATTCTAAGGATGACTGAATGAAAAGACTGGTGCTCTGAGGTCTGGTGGTGGGGCTGAGCTTTGCAACATCATTCTGCTTCCTTTTACTTGTCATGACTGGAGTTTCTGTAGATGAGAATTGCTAAATCATTAGAAGAATACTGCACACAGCTTAAAACAATGATCCACAACAAGGGTCTCCAACTATACAAGACAAGTGAGTGAGTGAGTGAGTCAGAACAGACAGAAATGGCATGGAAAAAATTGTCAGTAAAACAAAATGTTGAAGGCCTATAAGATGCCGTCATCTTCCCCAAGTATTACAATGGCCGTCACTGTCATTTCTGATGTGGCTCAGTAGACATAGTCATAGTGTTGTCATATTTCTGATTCCAATCAATGACTGCACCTTACCCTGATACAGTTAATGTTTTGTCCTGTAACAATATTGTGGAATAACAATAGCCATGGCCTAGTGGTTAGAGAGTTGGTCTTTCAATCTGGGGGTTGCAGGTTCGAATCCCCCCTGACCTCTCCCTACATCTCCACCCATGGCTGAAGTGCCCTTGAGCAAGGCACCTAACCCCACATTGCTCCAGGGACTGTAACCATTACCCTGACAAATAATAACTGTAAGTCGCTTTGAATAAAATGAAAGCGTCAGCTAAGCGAAATGTAATGTAATAACGAAATGTAATGTAATAACATAATGTTACACAACAAGGGAAAAGGGAAGTAACCATTTTGAAGCTACACAACAGTATTGGAAGTGGCAGCTACAGTAGGCAACATACATTTACTCCATGACTGGGGCGGCAATGTCTTCAAGGATAACTGGTGTGGCTGTAGTCTGGGTGGCAATGCGGTCTGTCTGGCAGGCAGAATCCATGACCCATATCTCTGAACGTGTACACACTTGATGTGGTGGTGGCCTGTGAAGACAACAACACTCAATGAGATTCAGAAATACATAATGCACCAACATGCACAACCCCCACCCCCCCCCCAATCATGCATGTTCTGCATAGACAGCAACACGTTTGCATTAATATCCTAGCTTTGTTCACAATTTCAAGTGGACACACAGAAGAAATAGGAGAAATCCATGGCATAACATTATGATGAGGTTATTTCACAAGTTGCAAGAGGGCAGTGGGTCAATGAATGTGCAGTACTGATACCACAAAATATATTGCTAGCAGCGAGAGTCTGCATGCAATCACTGTACCACTGATGTAACACTGTTCGTGATTGTAAGCTTACATTCATAACTGCCAGTTTCTGTAGATGCTACCACCTCTGTATGTCAATTCTCCCTGATGGCATTGGTAAACTCAACGAGACGCAGAGAGAAAACATCTCATTCGAAATCCGAGCATTTGATAAACTGGCGACGTGACGATGGCTACGAATGACAGCTCAAAACTGTGCTCCTCCAAAGCCAACGAGGGTGTCGCGGTTTGAGTGTTGGCTCTCGAGGGTAGCCAGCCAACGTTTGTTACCGCGCAAACACTCAAACCGGACACATGAACATCGCGCGTACCCCAGCATGGTCTGTGGTCAGACACTTGTCGGTTACATGGAACAGCGCGAGGAAATCAAATCAACTAGTCATTTCTCAGCCAGAACTAAACTTTGCACGACTCGGGATTTAAAAAATAGGGTAACCAAATCGAAACCAAGGCTTGCAAAAACGATGTCGTCAAATCGAAGCAAAGACTTAAAATTTATGAATTTGATTTCCTCGCGCTGTTCCATGTAACCGACTCCATGGTCTGACCACAGACCATGCTTGCCAACATGCTAACAACAGTCTTGCTTTAGTGCTTTATGCACTGCACATGCAAGATATTTGGTCAAACGACAAGTGTCAAATTTCCCAATTAAATCAGTATGACTTAGTATCATGGATTTTGGTATTGTACCACAGCGCAGGCTTCATGGCTAAATGCAATACAGCTGATGTAAGCTTATCATAGATAGCTAATACACTGGCATGGCATCCATAAAATAGCACGCGACTAGGGACTAATTGACTTACTTGTTGGTGTTGGGTAGTTCTTGCTGATGGACCGGCAAGACTTGGTAATGACCCAGACCTCCACTTCAGTCGTTTAGAACATCCACTGCTTTATCTCTTCAGTCTTATGGTAGGCCTATGCGTTTATTCCAAATGAATTGGGCTCGGGGCCAGGCGGGTGGGGTAATCCAGGTAGTGGGTGGAGACAGAGGGCGTGGCGGAGAGAAGGCGTGGGGAATTTAGATGAGCTCGTCCTGGGATGACGTCATCCCAGGAGCCTCGTAGTTTTGCGTCAATTGGACTAGCTCTTTTCAAAGCATGGAGGAAATACTGTAGTGCTCTGTGAACACATTTCGACATTTTTAGCCCCTGGGGTGACTTAAGGAGGCTATAGAGACTCATTTTAAGGCCAAAAGAGCTCACAGAGTGAAAATTTCATGCCATGGGATCTTTAACGAAGGCAGACGGGACAACTGCTAGGCTACTCTACGGTCATTTTCAAAGATGATGAGAAGTTTATGAAAATCATTTTGTCATATCAAGACCCACATGTGAATTATGTAGGCCTAATTTTAACATAGGCCTCGACGTTGAGGCAGCACGCTGTATTCTTTCTTTCTTTTTCTTGAAACTTTCAACGCAATGTGTTGTTTGTTGCGATTCTCCCCTTTTAATTTATAATTGGCTAAATCAAGTAGGCTATCACTGCTTAGCCATGCAGAGAGCTTAGACTTGTAACAACTCCGACATTTGGAACTATCCAAAGTGGGCATTGGTTAATAGATTTCTCGGTCAGACTTGGATTAATGTTTCTTAACGCATGACATGATGGCAGATTACGGAACTTCACGAATAGAAAGCGACATATGTCCTTCCTGTGGTAGAAAATTCCTCCTGTTATACATGACATCGGGTCTTAGGTAAATGGAGGAAATCAAATAGTTATTTGCTTTTAATTGTGAACCAGTTTTACAGTGATGGCTTTTAGCGATCACAAATTACTTTTGGATGTAACTCGTACCTCCACGTGCCCCATGGTGCCATGGTGTCCGACCCTGTAGCACTGAGAGATATCGCAGAAATCTAACGCAGAGCTCACAGAGATGACTAACAACTTTCAGAAATTCACGGAGAAGTGTCAAGTTTGGCAGAAGGGCGATAGCGCACTGGCATTGATGATCTGGCTTTGTTGTAAGCAGTCCAAAATCATAGCGTAACGGGCGTAAAGGGCCGTAGCCTAACGCAACCTTGCGCAAACTAAAACACAGAGTTTTTCCGAGGTGTGGCGGAACACAACACACACACACACACACACACACACACACACACACACACACACACACACACACACACCAATTTTGAAAGAATTGAAATACTTTTCTTTGAAAGAAAGAATACAGCGTGCTGCCTCAGCTGACAATGTTAAAATTAGCCTACATAATTCACATGTGGGTCTTGATATGACGAAATGATCGTCATATGCTTCATAATCTTTGAAAATAACCGTTCAGTAACAGTTAAGCCGTTACGCTTTTAAAAGTTTGGCACAATCTGCTCGGAGTCGGAGGGAACCGTCAGATTGTTTGTGTGCTTGTGGCAACTATGCCTTTGGTTTGTGTGTGTGGTGCCGCTGGGGAGTCGAGCCCATGTAGAGCCTCGCTTCACGAGAGAGGGACAATTTCGTGGAGTTTGGTCTATGGCGGGGGTGCGACTGTAAGCGCACTTTTACGCACAGCAAACGAGATCTATTTAGGGGTAACCCGCACGCTGAGCGGCCCAAGTGGTGTGAGGTGAACCAAAAATAAACAAAAGAAAGATACAAATAAACAAAACAACAAACAGATAACTCTCACTTTCTCCTACATCACACAAAATAAGAACTGAAAGCAAAGGGGGAAACGTCACACACTCGCGCACGCACACACACACACACACAGTCACTCTCCAATATAAACAGCAGCCCGCAGACAGACCAACAGGTGGATCCACAGGTACCACGGACAGCGACCGACTGTCTCGAAGTCGCCGGGCAAAGGACGCAGCGCAAAAAGCCTGGTTCCTATAACGCCAAGTACGAAGTTGGCCTAGTGAACCAATGTGGCCGCGCTTACAGTCGCACCCCCGCCATAGACCAAACTCCACGAAATTGTCCCTCTCTCGTGAAGCGAGGCTCTACACGGGCTCGACTCCCCAGCGGCACCACACACACAAACCAAAGGCATAGTTGCCACAAGCACACAAACAATCTGACGGTTCCCTCCGACTCCGAGCAGATTGTGCCAACCTTTTAAAAGCGTGCCAAGTTTTGCCAATTGGTGCCTACTGATCACATGGCGCACTAACGCACGACAGACTTAATGATGCGGCTTAAAGGTACACATCCCATTATGTTCACCTACACTACAAGACACTAGTGTGCCGTCAGAAATCATATGGTGTGCCATGGGAAATTAAATGGCTGTAGGCCTACCTTTATAGGCTTAGGTAATATGGTTGTATTTTCAGTTAACATTTTCATTGGTGGTGTGCCTTGGCATTTTTCCTCGATGAACGGCGCTGAACTGAACGGTTATTTTCAAAGATTATGAAGCATATGACGATCATTTTGTCATATCAAGACCCACATGTGAATTACGTAGGCTAATTTTAACATTGGCAGCTGATGCAGCACGCTGTATTCTTTCTTTCAATTCTTTCAAAATTGGTGTGTGTGTGTGTGTGTGTGTGTGTGTGTGTGTGTGTGTTGTGTCCCGCCACACCTCGGAAAAACTGTCCTGTCAGTGTTTTAGTTTGCGCAAGGTTGCGTTAAGGCTCAGTTATGCTTCCTACTTGTGCCACAGAGTGAGCTTGACGCAGCCATGATGCAGTTAATTCTTGTTTATGCCCTGTTTTGAAGCACGGTCTGCGCGATGTCATTCCACGCTGAAACTGCCTTCAATACAAAGAGTAAACTAGACGTGTCGGTTGTTTTTTTAGCATCACAGACTCGACGAGAATGAAAATGAAACATTAAATCTTTATATCACGTGCATGTTTGATCGCACTGGCAGCCACAGTAGTAGTTTGGAACAAAGAAGTGGCTCATTTGTCGAGGACGAAGCGGAATGTTTCCTCGACCTCGGAACCACTGTTCAACTGTCCAAATAACTTCAGCGTCGTAACTTGTCTTCGGTTCGTGTAAATAAATCAAACAACAAAGCACGGGCAACTTATTTAATGAAGAGCTCACAGTCCGTAGACTGACGAAGGTTAGAACAAGGAAGTAGCGCTTGTTCTCGACTCGAGGACAGAGCAGGCTGGTCGAGAGGACCAATCAGAGACCTATTTTCGCCCTTTCACGCCGTCGCTCCCTGCGTCGAGACACAATTTTGGGGAGGTGCCCCAGAGTACCTGCGTGATGGGGGGGGCTTCACTACGTTAACTGCGCGGCTCACTGCATCATGATGCAGTGACGCTGATCTCGAGGCATAAACCACCCTTTAGGCTACGGCCCTTTACGCCCGTTACGCTATGATTTTGGACTGCTTACAACAAAGCCAGATCATCAATGCCAGTGCGCTATCGCCCTTCTGCCAAACTTGACACTTCTCCGTGAATTTTTGAAAGTTGTTAGTCATCTCTGTGAGCTCTGCGTTAGATTTCAGCGATATCTCAGTGCTACAGGGTCGGAAACCATGGCACCATGGGGCACGTGGCGGTACGAGTTACATCCAAAAGTAATTTGTGTTCGCTAAAAGCCATCACTGTAAAACTGGTTCACAGTTAAAAGCAAATAACTATTTGATTTCCTCCATTTACTCAAGACCCGATGTCATGTATAACAGGAGGAATTTTCTACCACAGGAAGGACATATGTCGCTTTCTATTCGTGAAGTTCCGTGATCTGCCATCATGTCATGCGTTAAGAAACATTAATCCAAGCCTGACCGAGAAAACTATTAACCAATGCCCACTTTGGATAGTTCCAAATGTCGGAGTTGTTACAAGTCTAAGCTCTCTGCATGGCTAAGAAGTGATAGCCTACTTGATTTAGCCAATTATAAATTAAAAGGGGAGAACCGCAACAAAAAACACATTGCGTTGAAAGTTTCAAGAAAAAGAAAGAAAGAATACAGCGTGCTGCCTCAACGTCGAGGCCTATGTTAAAATTAGGCCTACATAGTTCACATGTGGGTCTTGATATGACAAAATGATTTTCATAAACTTCTCATCATCTTTGAAAATGACCGTAGAGTAAGCAGTTGTCCCGTCTGCCTTCCTTAATTCTGTCATACAGAGCTTCTGCATTGCAGACACGTGTCGTCCAACAAATCCTATATTTCCCTTTCTGTCTGTTCGCAAAGCAAGGTGCTACGGTGTCTCTCAAAATCTGTTTATTTAACATAAAACAATGGATGAAATAACGGTATCCTTGCACGTCCTTCCAGCGGTAGTAGTCTCATGTTTTTGACTGTCAGCATCCCTCTCGCTGTTATCCAACAACAGTGGTGGTTGAATTGAATAGCCTACCCCTACAACTGTGGCGTTTCAACGCCTTACACGTGTTGGTTCAGACTGCCCCCCGGTGACCAAAAAGTGTGCTGCAAATCAAAGTGGTGAACCCGCAGATGTAAGTTTTAATTTGCGTTATCTCGCAAAAATATTTGCGTTATCACGCAAAATATTTGCGTTATCTTGCAAATGGTTTGCGATATCTCGCAAAAGATTTGCGTTATCTCGCAAAGGTGTTAGTCTCCAGTGCACACATTTCCCACCCCAAAAAAAGTCCCTCCGTGTCACCTCTGGGCCTCCGTAGTATGATGAGAGAGCAAAGTTTCACTTTTTCCGGGTGGTACTGCAATTTTGTTAGGAAGATGCTAGCAGAGGTTGACTCGCAAATGTCAAACCTGTAAGAAATCAAACTCCCGGGTTATTGTACATTTGATTTAGGTCCACATTGGTTTCTCAAAACCCACAGTAATATTTTCAGGTTTCAGCCGACAGCAAATACAAGTTTGAAGATTAGCCGCCAGTCTTATGGTCTGTGCCATAGAGGTAGAAAATAAGACTAGAGTTGACCCCGCCCCCCTTTTCACGGCAATCTGTAGCCCCCATTATCTGTAGGTAGACCAGAGAAATGGAAATGAATGGAGAGGGAGGCTCACCGCTGTCAACAAACGGCTTAATGATGTGAAAATGTCCATCAACACACTATACAAAGACAATAGTTGAAGTGTGTTGTTAAATGTACATAATATAATTTGATTTTTAATGTATTTTATCGACTCGTGATTTAAGTAGATATTTAGCCTGGCATTTCAAATCTGGTCTTTGATTGTGTTATTTCACATTCACACAGTTTTAGTCGATTTTCCACCAGGGGTGGGTGTGTTCTCCATTGACTTGCATTGACTGAAGGTGCCTACACTACCTACGGAAGTGTGTGTGGGGGGGGGGGGGGGGGGTGCACCATGTGCCATTTCCCAGTGCAGTTGCGATTGCCATGTAACCTCTAGTTTTATGTTCTACCTCTATGGTCTGCGCTCACTCGATACTGCCCTTAGGTGAAGTGCAGGCATGGATCGAATAGCAAGTGGGGAGGCTGTTTGTAGACCCGCTGTAGAAACATCTTGACGAGATGGAAAACACGAGAGTACGGACGGTATTAGAATTCAGTCAATAACGCTATCAGTCAAAAACTGTCTGACCTCTTCTTGCACTGTGGTCAATCAACATTCTAGGGCGGGCCTCAGCCAAAAAATATTTAAGTAATCGTTTCATTTACCATTTTGGAATGCTACATAGGTCATTGAGGCACTAAGCTGATTCTGGCGACAAAACAAATACTGCCGCCACACCAATGATAAACCACGAGATAAACTCTGTCAGAGGAAGCGCATTTAGCTACTCATCCTGTCTGACTAGTTTGCGAGACGAGCTAAGAGATGGGAAGTAAAAGATATTAAGCGACTGATTTTGTGCATTACAAATCTATCCATCATAAAAACTGAGGCTACATGGAAAAGATCTATATTGAAAAATTGAAATAAACAAAAGTGATCAAAGATTGCCAGCTTGTCATACCAAATTACCAACCTAATAGAAGACATTGCAGTGTGAAACACATCATTCTTGCATTATGACGACTCAACAATGATTTGATGATAATAGGCATACTATTTTCTCTGTGCAGAAAGACTGAATGGAAACACTGGACATGGAGCAGCCATTTAACCCTGTGAAACCTGAACCATGAAAGCAATGAGAGAAAATTCTAATTTTTTGGAATTTGCTTCAATATTGGTCCCTTATAAGAAATGTAAAAAAAAAATTCAAAATTTTGTTAAGGTCGCTGAGATATTTAATGCATCATATATGATGCATCAGGCTTTTAATGAATGAAAATTCCAATTTCATGACCATTGAAAAATGACTTTTAATGCATTTACAACTTTTTTTTTTATTTAAAAAAGTTGTCAGACAATTTAATTTGAGGATTATCTTTAAATATTTAGTGAGATCCTGCCATTTTTTTAAGCCTATCCTTGTTTTAGCAGGACCATATTTTACATTTCCCACAGCCTGGTTGGGTAATTTTTTAAAATCTATGTAAAAACATAGCTGATCGAATGCTCAACAACCTATTTATGAGTGTAATATAGATCATTATTCATTTTTGATGTGTAATTTGAATATATGGGTCCATTACTACAATTGGACCATTTCTCCATTCACTTCAATGCATTTTTTACGAGATCATAATTTCAACATTTTGCATTACATTTTCAAAATTGCAAGTAAAACCTGTTTCTTAAGGCAATATCTTTGTCTTGAAGTAAAACAACTTGTGTGTTTTGTTAAACGATCGTCGTGGTGTGCTTTGTAAGTTTCCCTATGGAGCAAATGCATTGATGGCTGACTTCCTGCCACCGCCGGATGGTGCTTATATGTCTCATCAGTTTTAGCACGATCTCTCTGCAACACGGTGTAAAAATATAAACTCTTCCTTGCTTAATTGCACAAAGCAGGTGTTCAAATTAAAGGATGTAGAGTTATATTTCGGAAATTTGTACACAAACCTTATGCAATTTGACGAAATCTCAGCGTTGGTCAGGGAAACCGCTTCTACCCCATTTTCCTGTTTTTCGCCGAGCTGTGGTCAACTTGTTGTCGACCGCTGCTCTCTTGTGGCGGTTTCCGCGTACTGCAGGACGTTTGGAAATGACACGCAGGATGTTTTTCAGATCGATTTTTTTTTGTGTCAGCGTGGAGAGGGCTTTGAATTTGATGAGACATATATGATGCATCCGGCGCGATAGGGTTAAATGAACTTACTTGCCTCTGTTTTGGCCATATCTGTCTTCACAGGTAGCTGGTGTGTGTCACTTCTGCTGGTGGAGAGTATCTGCCTCTTTCTGTTGGTTGACTGTTATCTACGATCTGTTCCAGTGCTCTCAGTCTCCACCCTCAGTTTGATCACAGGGTGTAGTGAAGAATGTCACAGCAGTGATGGGCATCTTCAATATTTGATGACTAACATTTGATCTCATCACAGGGTGTAGTGAAGAATGCCACAGCAGTGATGCACATCTTCAATATCTGATGACTAACATTTGATCGCATCCTATCTCGTCCTATTCATCTGTGGTTTTCCTAATGCTGCATGACACTGAAGCTCTTGTTGGAATTTGGTCATTTCTTTCAGAGCAATATATGAACGTGAAGTGAAAGTGAAAGCCCATTGGGAAACTCCAACTTCCATTGTCATTGTGACACAGCACTCCACAGCACACAAGTGAACACTGCACACAACGAAATTGCATTCATGCCTCACCCGTGCAAGGGGGCAGCCCTCAATGGCACCCCAAGGGAGCAGTGCGGCGGGACGGTACCATGCTCAAGGTACCTCAGTCATGGAGGAGGATTCAAGGATTCAAGGATATTTATTTGTCATGTACATAGAGACACTTTCGTGTCACTTGTAATGAAATGCATGGCCGGTGCAAAACAAGTGTGCAGAAGAAGGGTGAAGAAGAAATAAAATAAAAATAAAAATAAAAGGTGTGTGTGTGTGTTCAACCAAAGTAATTAGGAGGAATTCAGTAAGCAAATGGCATGAGGAAAAAAGCTCTTTCTCAGTCTCTCAGTTCTAGCTCTGTGACAGCACAGTCGCCTTCCAGATCTCAGTTTTTTAAATAGTCCATATCCTGGGTGTGACTGGTCTTTGAGAATGTTATGGGCCCTAGATAGCACTCTCTTTGTGTATATGTCTTTCACGGCAGGCAGAGCGCACTGTCCTTTGTAGTTCTTTCTGTTCACGCACTGTGGCGTTTCCGTACCAGGTGATGATGGACCCTGTTAAGATGCTCTCCACTGCTGAGGAGTAAAAGGCTTTTAGGATGGGTGTGGAAACTTTGAACTTTTTCAACAGGCGCAGAAAGTACAGTCTCTGCCTGGATTTCTTAATGATATTGTGTGTGTTGTTTGTCCATGTTAAGTCATTTGTGATGTGAACACCAAGGTATTTAAAGCACTCTACCCTCTCAACAGGTTGTTTACAGATGGAAAGTGGAGTGTAGTTTCCCCTCTTTTTCTGAAAGTCCACCACCATTTCCTTAGTCTTGCTTACGTTTGGGGAGAGCACTGGTTGATTACTTCCCCCATCAACCAAATAAATGAATTTAACACAAAAAACACAAAGCATCAAAATAATACAAAACATCTAAAGGCAAGAAGAGCCGATCAGAATTACTTCAAAGTGCACGTCAAAACTACTTGAGATTGCACATAACTCACACTGTTGCAGCAAACACAGTATAGGACAGTGGTTCCCAACCTTTTTTTTTGGTGAAGCACCCTTTCAATTCATGAAAAAATTCAAGGCACCCCAAACTAACAAGCCGCAACATGGCATTGCATCCGATACCGCACAAGCTTAGAAAAGTAACACATTTGGAGACGTCACACAACCTACGTTCGAAATTGCAGCTTACTCGGGCGACCTAAATTAACTTAATTGTGTGTAAATGACAGACAAAAGATTCCACTGAAGTATTAATTTTTTAATCAATTATTAATTTATTCATTTAGACAAATATGTATAATAGTACATCATTTATTTATCAGCCACGACTCTGCGGCACCCCTTAGGGGGGCCTGTGGCACCCCAGGGGGCCACGGTACCCTGGTTGAGTAAAACAGGTATATATAGGACTTGTGGACTTGTGGCATGTCAGGTCTAAATGTATTTCATTGTTTTGCATGAAAAATGGAAATGAAATGATTTGATCATAAACAGTAGCAGTAGGCCCGCTACACCCTTAAAAATGATGGGTTGAAAATAACCCAATTCTTACTACCGTGCTGGGTAACTATTGGACCAACCTCGCATTGGGTTGTATTTATACAATGAATTGGGTTATGAATTTCAACCCAACAGGTTGAGTAAAACAATTAACTCAAATGTGGGGTTATTTCTAACCAAACCGTTATATTGAATGTACTTCATTGTTGGGTTATTACATCATATACTATATATGGGTTATACAGCCCCAATATTCTGTTTGAAATTACTTAATTATGAAGTTAAATTTACCCAATAAATGTATCACTTATTATATGTGACACAGACTGTGTAAAATAAGCACACCAGTTTGTGCAATACATTGATTTTATTGTCCCATTTTGTTTTCACACTTTTCAACAAAGATGATTGCATTTAAATATAAAATAGAGCAATATAACAGACATGTTATCATACAGTCAAAAAAGGCAGGAAGGGATATTATTCAAAAACATGGACAAAAAAATGGAAAAATTATAGGGTAACAACACACTGGGAAACAGTTTCAAGCTTTGCACATTATGGTTTCACATTATGGAAAACTCATTATTTACTAATATAGAAAAATAATATAGCCTACTTTTTCAATATACATTTTCAAAGTTTACAAAGAAGACCCATGTTGAAAGTGAAGGGCATTATGCCTTCAAGTTGTTTCTATGAGCACATTTTTACTTGGGAATAGAATGGGGAAAGGTTATATGAGAACCTCAATGTTGATACAGAGATAAATAAATGTGTTTGTAAGACTGCTTTGTGACAGTACCTAAACACTAGATACAACCAAATAGCTGAGGTCATTGTAGTGTCACTATGAATTTGCTGCAGTGTATTGGTGTAAACCAGGGGTGGGGAACCTATGTCTGGAGGGCCGTTTGCGGCCCTTGAGGCCGTTTTATCCAGCCCCTGAGACAATTTTAATATTATGCAGCTTCATATGAAATATGGCATATTTTGTAAAAGAAACATTTGCAATACAATGAAAGTTATATTCAGGGGACATATAGAAGTTAAGGTCTGTTTTAAAGTGGCTGCATTCCATATAGGCCTAGAGTGCAGGGGGAAATCCTAGTTTGTGTTAATTGTACGGCCCTCGGAGGACTTTCACGGCCCTCAGAGTAATTTGAAGTGGCCCTTCAAATGAAAAAGGTTCCCCACCCCTGGTGTGCACTTACAATAATACACAGTGTTTCCAAAACAAATGTGTAGAGCAGTACATTCTGTGTAGAATTTGCAATAAAATCTTAGCTGGGTTCCCTTTTAAAGGACTGTGCGCATTGAAGCTGGCATTGCTGCTTCCGCCTCCTGGGTACAGAAGCCTCATCAAAACTCTCTCGGCCTCTGAATGAAAAGAAAAACACACATGCGACATTTAGTTTCAAAGTTATAACATGATGATGACATTGCAAGACACAGGTCAGACCATCTGTGAAATAAATGGCTAAATAAGAAAATGTTAGCTAGTAAAAAAAAGTGTTGGCCATTAAAAACAAATATCAGAAAACAAAAATGCTTCTGATATGAGGATCCAATTGAAGGAGGTCAAATCACTAGCAATGAAACTCAATTTGGTCAAGGCACTAGTGGTAGCCAAACTATTGCAACACAGACAAAACAGTGACTTACCCACAGTAGGCTAGTGCTGCACAATGAAGAATGCCTCCTTTCTTTCAGCAACATCCAAGCAAATAGCCTAAAAAATGGTAAGAAACACATTTGAAATTATTCTAACTGAATAATAGGCCGCATCCATTTAGTTGCAGCAAAATATATTTTTAAGTAGGCTATGCTCATCACATTACACCAAGGAGGTCAATCATTGCATTACACCAATGTCAATACATTCTTTTTCTTTGAAAAGCACCGTATTCGCTTTGGCCTGCCCACACCGAAAACTATAAATAGGACCTACTGCTCACGTCAGTCAGTCGGTGCACTGCACTGCAACAGGTGACAGCTCTGTTCAGTCCTGGACGTCTCCTTCCTTTTTTTCATAGCTGCAATCATATAGCAAATAGAAAGCCACATTGTTGTTAAACCAGAGGTAGTAGCTATACCATGCTCGCTGACATACAGTGTTAACCGTCCTGGCATGTCTGTCGAAGCCCACTTCGCGGACGTCCAGGCTTATCTGAAAAGCTAGTTCTAAAACCACACAGACTAGCTGCCTGCAATCAGCCATGAACTAGCCTACCAGCCTACCTTGAGCAGAGCTGCAGATGCCAGCGGCAATAGTCCAACTGAATAGGGATACACGGCACGTCCATATTTTCCGTTGTTGTTATTATTAATTTCTCTAACTTGCGCTGATTTGTGCTACTTATTCCACGCGGACTCGCGGCAGAGAGTTGATAATATTTGCCCGCCGAGAGACCAACTTCAGTGCGGCCAGTTATTTGTGTCGAGAGTTACCGTGGAAACCAAAAGACGGTTGGACACAGATTGAAGTTACAGGCGAGTTTCGTGAAATCAAAATTCATCCCATATGGTTTCGAGACGAGATTCATTCCAATATTTCTTATGATTAGATTAGTTGACTCCATTTCCATTGGTTTAGGTCATTGAGAGTAACCAACGGTTTAGGTTTGTAGAGACTACTTGGGCAACGGTCTTCTTATTCTATGGGTTCATACCTCTCATAGATCGATCGTATGGAAGATAAGGAATGCGTTGGATGAACGAATGGCTATCACATATCTATCAGCTTTAGGCAGTTAATTAAAGTTAGCTGGAGACAAAACAGTAAAAACACATTACAAACCTGTATTCCTGTTGAAGACTCCGGTCAGCTCACTTCTTCCAGGGCGGGCAGGCAGAAAGAACGTTATCTGCAGGGAACTCTGATTTCAAACGTAGCAGGGCAACACAGTGTTGGGTACAATAAACCAGTGAGTTGGGTTATTGTGTAACCTAACTAATAACCCAATCAGTAGAGTAGCATAGATGTTCCCCACTGTACCAATATTGAGTTAGAGTAACCCAACACTGCATTAGAATAACCCAACACGTTTACCCAACAGCTCTTACTCAGCACTTGGGTTGACAAAACAACCCAGCGTTTCTTAGTGTGTACTTTGTTTCAAATACGACTGGCAAAGCGGAACATGGAAAGTGGTGTGGCGATGTAATGAAAAGTAGTCTACAAGTCGAAAAGTGATGAAGGCACTTGCGTGGAGGGCCCTGAACGGTATGGCCAGTGTATGGAACTCCAATCCTTCCCGTCCAATCAAACTCAACTTCTTCTACGTGACAGAAGAGTCCGTCCTCCTCTATGGCAGTGAATGCTGGACCCTGAAACCAACCCTAGAGAAGTCCCTTGATGGGTGCTACACCAGGATGCTGAGTGCAGTGCTTAACATCAGTGAGTACACATGTAAACAACAAACTCCTATATGAGGGACAACCAAGGGTGAGCGACAAGATTGCTGTAAGGAGAATGAGACTCGCAGGACATTGCCAAAGGCACCAGAACTGCCAGCCAGCAAACTGGTGCTATGCGGGAACCATCACATGGGTGCCGGTTAAGAGGACGTCCCACACTTTGTGGACATACTCAAGAAGGACGCCGGAGCCCAGAGTACCAGCGAACTGAAAAGATGTATGGAGAATCGGGATGACTGGAAGCAACGATGGAAGGCTCATCTGAGGACGACCTAGAGAGGAGATTGTGTGTAGAATACATGCATGTTTTTTTACGTGCAATTAAAATTTGTTTACCATCACACATGCTTGGAGCCATCTGAATGCAAATTTATTTATCTTGGTCTACTCAGACCACACAACATGGTTCCAGTGATCCATATCCTTTGTCTTTTCATCTCCTGAGATCAAGATAAACAAATTAGCTTTAGATGGTGTCAAGCATGTGTGCTGGTAAACAAGTGAGTTTCACAAAAAAGTGGGACTGACATGGTTTGGAGATGAATGGATGCCGTCAACATTGGTAATCTGAATTACACCTAAAAATAAACATGCATTTCAACACGCACTGTGACTACTGAAGCAAATCACGATAATCTCCATACGATTTCATTCAAATCTCACACCAGTCTATTTAAGCTGGATGCAGACTCAAAATGTTAAAGTTCAATGTAAAGAAAGGTTGAAACGCACAACGATGACCTCCCTTTTAATTCATTTTCATTTCGAGACAATTCGGGCCAAATCTGCAAAAATGTGAGGGTTGTACTCACTTCTGAGACATACTGTACAGTGAAATACTAGCTTCCAACACACTACAAGGGTCTGCACTGTATATGATACAGTGTATGCATATTCAGTATTTATATTTAGATAGGTACAATTGCTCAAAAATTATCTAATTATATCTAAAAATTCAGAACAACATTAGCTGGTCAATTGGTTGTAAACACAACGTAGCTTACACTAACCAAGAATCACTATAAAACTAAATTAACCCTTGTAAAGTGTTAGTATTTAAGTTACAGAGAAGGTGTTCAGGTCATTTTGACCTGGGCATACAGAAAAATAATTTTAAAAGGGAAAAAGCATACAGTAGCTTATATTAACCCTCATGTTCCTGCCATCCTGCCCATGAATTTAAGTGTATGTATCTTTTTTAGGGTGACAGATACAGAGAGAGAAATAAAAGGAGACTCTGCAGAAAGTACAGTAGAACATACATACAGTAGAAAATGATAAAATAAAATGAAATAAAATAAAACCTACATACAGTATCCTATATACATACAGTATATAGAAAAGTTAACCTACAGAAAAGTTAACCTCTCACAATTCTGAAAACTACCAGTACAATTGCTGCAATTGCAAGCATACCGCAGTTCGGAATTCCTCCCTGTTGTCCTCCTCCTCCATTATCTCTGTTGGTTCTCTCTTTTCTTCTCTGAATATACCTGTTTGTTCTTTCGGCCCATTCTCTTGCTGTCTTTCGTGCCATACCTGCGTTTGCTCTCAATAGTACTTCCATTTTTTCTCTGATGGCTGTCTCAGCCTCCATAAACATCTCATTAGTGTAGTAGCCTCCTCCATTCCTCCGCACCATTGCGTTGATCTTCTCTAGCAGCTCTCTGACCTGAGAGGGATCCTCGTCTCTGTTGTTGAAGACGTGGTATCCTCCACCACACCGGTTTATGAAAGCACTGAGATGTGGATGTTGATCAATTACATCATATATGGAGACTCTATCTGCCATCAGGTCATCTCCATGGGTGAACAGGACGAGGGTGTAATCTAGCGCCTCCTCCCCAAACATCCTCTGAATATCATCTCTGGGCAATGCAGCCTCTGCCAAGTTGTTTAGTGGAACAACAAATAGGAATGCATGCGGTCCGGGTGCACCAAAAGAGATGCATCTGGTCATCTCAGCAGTGTTGGGCCTTAAGTCACCTGGAGTATCGACCACAGCTACTGGCCAACCTTCAAACTCTCCTCTTTCCTTAATGCAGTTCAGTGTCACAGGGGGAGAGGCAAATCTTGGTTCAAAAGCCCTCCACTGCAAGATGGTGTTTCCTGTTGCACTCTTCCCAGATCCACTTTGACCAATAAGAACGATCCTTATTTCCTCTGGACCTGCTGGAGGATTAAAAAAAAATAATCTTAATGATGGTTTTAATGTGTTTAAGCATCCTGTTGCGAGATTGTTGTTACCGAGATGGCGGTGACCAAGTGCATTGCTAAAGACTCTGAGTAGTGTCAAAATAGTCTAGTACCAGGGCCACAGACTGCTTTGGCAAGTCCCAGGACAAATCCATCTGAACCCTGTATATGTCATTATCTTCCCCTGAGATGCTGATTTAAATTTCTGGCTACACTCCTGACAACATGTTTGCTGAGGTCTTTCACATGGGTGGCACTGAAAGCACTGGACCAGAGCTCACTATAGGGAAAGCACATAGGCCTACACTGTAGCTGTGAATCCTGTTTGACCAGTTTTGAGATCGCAAGTCATGATAGAAACAGGCAGAGATATATTGCGGCCACTCCAGCAGCTTGAATAACCTGACTTACGTCATCTGGCGGCGTTCACTAACTACACGTGGGGGAATACCAGATGGCAGGAGTCGGGTAACAGTTTATGGACCATTATATCAACTTATCACTTCTACTATAGTTGTTATTTCAAAACATTATTTCAAATTCATGAATAAAAAACATGACATTCACATGACACATATCACATGACAACTAAAAAAACACAACAAAATATCTGAGGCATACAACAATTCTATTGAGAAACAGTAGTAAAACAACTCTTAATCATTCAAACAACAACAAGACATATAGTATTTCAACAGTTGATATTTTCTCTGTGCAGAATAACATGATTGTTTTTAACTTGCATACCTATGTCCCTATTCGCCATTGTTGTATCTACGTCTCGTTGCTCATCTGATGCTCGTTGCTCTTCTGATTACACTTTCATTTTCATCGTCTTTGCCTTGCTATTCTTTGCATAGTCCTCACGCCCCATTTTTTTTGTTGAATGGCGTTGGAAGGTCAGGCTGACATTTTACACCCTAGATGAGGTCAGTAGGAGTGGCTTTTCCAATATAGTACATTTAAACACAATCCTCGTCAATGACAGATGCAAAATGTAGTCAGTCTATTTCTGTCTTATTCCAATGCTGCTATTCAAAGGTGTAGGTTTGCCGTAAAAACTGGTGGGGACATTAATATGGCATTGTCCTGGTATGCTATTTTTGCATAATGTTTGTGAAAAAGTGGATGGGACAAATAAGGTTTATCTCAAAAGTGGCATGGACATGTCCCCACCCCCCACCATCCACACCTAAATTACACCCATGCTGCTATTGTCCCTATAGTCAGTTATAGTTTCCTTTTCATGTTTTTGTTATTTTTATGTACGTCCTCTCATCTCCAACAAGACAGTGACATGTGGGGAAAAAAGCTTCACCATTCCTGTCTTCAGGGAGGGAGGGGAGGCCACTACAGGTGTGTGAGTGATGTTGTCATCTGTGTATTTCCTCTTCTGTGGCAGGTGACTATAACTGTGCAAACTCAACTGGGTCCAGCAGGGGGCAGCAGCAGGTCACCAGGGACCATAGACAGAGAGAGTAGAGAGAGAGAGATTCCATTGGCACATTGTTTCTGGGTTCTACAATTGCAAAAAGGGGGGGGGGATCCCCCTTTAGGCAGACCTAACGACTGTTCTATTCAATGCTAGGAGCATTATGACACGCCCCTTTAGGCAGACAGGAACCTGGTCATGTTAGGTGCCCATAGCAACCTATTACATTGGCATATCTCTATATCTTAAAGAATCTCTGCCGTAGATATGAACACTACATGTAGATTGATGGTAGCAGGTGCGTAGGGATATAAGGGCCAGAGTGGGCCGCGGGTGCCACTATGATTGACAGCTGATCCACGCAATCAGAAATTCTGAGCATCAATGTTTTAAAAAAATTAAATTATTGGAAAAAAAAGTTAAAGGAACGAAACAGAACAGGCCTTAACAATGTAAAACACCATCCTGCTTCAATGTACTGTTTAGTTTAGTTCAATACTGTAGTATGACTGTGCTAAAAAATGGGAACAAAAATGGCAGATAGTTTTCTTTTATTAGTTTAATTTTGATTGGGCAGCAGCAACGTACCACATATGCTATCAGGTAGCACTGCACATCAAACAAACACATACATGAACATTTTACCTTTACTGTACCCAGCGTCTCCTGTTGCAGTCCCAGTTATGAACTGCGGTTGTCTGTTAATCATGTTGCCAGATCTGCTTCACATTTGGCTGCAGTCAGAAGAAATTATATTTCTTACTTTTCTATAACTTGCTCTACCCATTCCTGTCCTTATCTAAGAATACCAATCCTGTTATTCCACATTGATCTCCACAATGGAGGCTTGGCTAGTAATGCTCAAATGGATTGCAGAGGGAACTTTAATCGGGAACTGTTTTCATGTGTGCCAGTGTAACTTATGTTGCCAGGTGTGCTCTACATTTAGCTGCAGTTCAGGGTCCCAATAAACGAGCATACAAGTATATTTTACCTCTCCTCCTCCTGTGACTGAGCAGCAATATTTTCCTCTCCTCCTTCTCTCTGTTCATTTCTCCTTTCATCTGAATCCATCTACCTGAATAGTGCCTGTCTGCATGCTGTATGTAGGTGTGGGGAAGGCATGCTTTGACTTCACACACTAGCTACAGTACATTTCACTAAAAGATTTTTGCATCTTAGGTTTATATTTGCATTGCACAGCATCTAATTCCCCATCATCAGGCTAGAACTGAATAAGCATTTTAGATGAAAGGTGAAACATATTAAATTTGGATTCAGTTTGGCTGGAAATTCACACTTCTTGCTTTACTTGTTGCCATGCAGGGGAGGGAATGCCAGATGAACACAGAAACAGAATCTGTCAACAAATCATCACCAATATATAACACCAATATTTACTTTATAATATTACAGTTGGTATCTGTGTTTAATCTTTTAACATACGTGTGGTGTGACAGCATGGCATAGAACAGTGGTTCTCAACTGGAACAGTCTTGGGACCCTCTAGTTTCCACTCTCATTCGGTTGCGACCCAATTTTTTCAGCGTTCAAGTCAATTCAATGCCATTCTCATAATGTAACCAAGATTCGAATGACTGGTTGCACGCTATCTATCTCGCATAAACATTCAGATTGTATATATGACAACAGATGACTAGGAGTACAGTAGCCTATCAAAGTAAAAGTTGTAAATTGTTGCAGTTTTTTAGAATTAAGGTTTTTTTTACACCAAGGCTCCACGACCCACCCATGACCCTTCCGCGACCCAGTTTTGGGTCGCAACCCACCAGTTGAGAAACACTGGCATAGAGTACATGAATACATCAGCAACTGTACTGTAGATAACTTATTAGGCATAAATCTTCCAAGAGAAATCACTACAACGAATCACAAGTTATTCAATATTCTACGTAGGCCTATTGCCGCAATAAAACAAATAACAAAAGCATGGAAACAACCAAAACCACCGAACCTGGGGTCCGTTTCTCGAAAGCGTCTTTGCTATCGTCGTTACTTCCCTCCACCTATGGTCTTTTTTTCTCTCTCTTTCCTTTTTTCATCCCTCGCACCTAATTTCCCCCTACACATCTGTTTATGCAACTGTCACCATTTATGTTATCACTTTATATACACAAAAAAGAAGATGTCTGCAAGTTGAATTTACAAATGATCAGATGAAAATGATGACTTGAATCAACTTGTAATAAAGTAAAAAAAATACATCAGCAACATAGAATAAAAAAAAAAAGATAAAGCACTTAAGGACAAAGAAGAGTTTAGATGAAAACAAGATGTACTAAGCAGAACCAACCCCACCCCAAGTGGTTTGAAGTAAAAGATGCGCCTATGGCATTAACCTACATGTCCTTGAAGGTGAAGTGTTGAAAACAAGTGGTACCAAGAACAACCAACCCTGCCCCAGCCACCAGTTTTATCCTTGCAATGGATAACACAATATGTCAAAATTATATATTTCAAACAATTACATATCTCAAGCAATGTTTCATTTGTGTTGGTTTGAGGTAAATGTTGCCAACAACCAAGAGACAACTGATCTTAATGTCAGCGACAACCAACAGACCACCCAAAAGTAATACACCTTCTCCTCTCTAGTGGGGAAGGGTGAATAAACAGGAGTCATACCTACTGTATGTTCCCCGGGTCCTATGTTCCCCTCTACCAGGGAACATAGGACCCTTTTTTCAAAAAAAGCTTCTACTGTATGTTCCCCACTGCTTCAAAGTAGACTGCCACATGGCAAAGTGCAGGTTGCTGTTGTAACTGTGACAGGTTAGGGATAGTTTTGGTCAGGGCACAAATTGAAAACTCAGAAACATTGCATTACGACAGGTTAGGTTTAGGGATAGTTTTGGGAAGGGCACAATTTGAAAACTTGGAAACATACAATGCGGGGAACATAGAACCCTTTTTTAGAAAAAGGGTCCTATGTTCCCCGCTCCCATACAAAGACAGGGGAACATAGGACCTGGGGAACATAGGTACGCTCCCACATAAACACACATTAACAAGATTTGATGAGAGTGTAAGGGATTGTCACTTATTTTAGTGGTACCCAGCTAACTTAAAGTGGACTCTAGTCCTTTTTTTTGAAGCACCATGTCACTGCTTTACACGCTATTATGATGAATACTCCTACAGCAAAACTTGCAGCACCAAGTACGCCACCAGCAGCTCCAAATGCAGCCAGAATAGACACTCCAAAAACAATAGCAGCTCCTGCAATCTTATGAACAGTACCATCAGATTTAATAATAATCACATAGAGAGCAAACAATACAACAATCACTCCTATTACAACTGCAAAAGCAGCACCCACATAATCAAAAAGATCTGCAGGACCACCAGCATACACTTTAAAACCTACAGGCACTCCTGCTCCAACACCAGCTCCTCCAATAATTCCCCATATTGCCTCAGCACTTACACCTAGGTCACCAAACACCTTGAAAGCAGCCCCGGCAGATCCAGCCCCTGTACTTACTGCTCCTGCAGCTTTACCAGCAATTCCAGTACCAATGACAGCCCCATCTCGAAGCGCATATACAATTTTAGTAACATTGACAACCCCAATTTTAGTACCATTGACAAGCACATCCACAAGACACATAGTAGCAGTTCCATTTTCAGTACCATTGACAACCCCATCTCGAAGTGCATCTGCAAGACCCACAGCAGCAGCTCCAGGTCTAGCTACAGCCAGAGCACCAAATGCAACTCCAGCACCAGCTACAGCACAAACTCCAGCTTTGAATCCAGCACCAGGTACATCAATATCATATATAGCAACAGCTACAACAACAATTATAGATGCAGCAACTACTCCAGCAACAGCTAGATATCGAACAGCAACTTCTACAGCAGCAACGTCTCCACAGAACTCTATAACTACAGCCACAAGTATAGCAACAGCTACAGCTCCAAAAACAGCTCCAACAGCAGCTAAAAAAACAGCTTTGGCAACAGCAACAGCTGTGTTACCTCCAGCAGCAGCGGCAATAGCTCCAAGAGCAGAGCCTATAACAGCAATGAGAAGATCTTCTGCTGTGCCTCGACTAGCAGCTCCAATTCCACTCCCAATTGTAACTGCACTAGCAATTGGATACAGACACTTGTCTTTCCAGTCTTTGTCCTTGATGCGGTAGCTTCTTCCATTCCTCTTTGCCATTGTGTTGATCTTCTCCAACAGCTCTCTGACCTGAGAGGGATCCTCTTCTCTGTTGTTGAAGATGTGATATCCTACACCATAGGGAAGTAGATTCTGATTAATAAACTCCACAGCAGTGAGTCCATCTGGAAGTTTATCTCCATGGGTGAACAGGACGATGGTGTAGCGTGATACATCTTCCCCAAACTTCCACTGAAGAGTTTTCACTTGTCGCTCCACATCAGTAACTCTCGTGAGTGAAATCACAAGTAGGAACACATGAATTTAGACATCTCAATGGAATTGGGCCATATGCTCCTTGGAGTATCCACCACAGACACTGGTGTACCTTCAAACTCTCCTCTTTCCATTTGGCAGGTTAAGGTTTCAGATTACCAGGATCGCCTGGTTGTGAATGCCCTTTTCCCTAATATGGTGTTTCCTGTTGCACTCTTTCCAGATCCAAAGACACCAACAGCCACAATCATTAATGCCTCTGGATCTGTCGGAATATGTATAAAATGTTAACATTACATTACATTATTTACAGTATTTTCCCCCTCTCTCATTCTCTAGTAAATGCATGTGTAATATCTATACCCATAAAGGACTACAAAGACAGAAGGGTTAAGTTGTATTCTTTTCATAGCACAAAAATGAGAGTTATGAAGCAAAAACAAATACGCATTGTTCTTGTCAGTCCTGTTTTTAAGGTGTGATATTACAGGTAGGAATTGGGAGATACATGGCCAGCAGTACTTCTGTAATACAGTGGCAAGTTTTTGAGCAATTGGAATATGTATTTTTACAATTTCATAATCGACCTGCCTCTCCACTGGACAAGAAGCATGAAACACATAACGGAAAACATATTGGGAGAGGAAAATCATATGAAACAGAATATTTGAATCAATCCCCTAACGTGTGTACTTTTTGCTGGTTGAAGCAATAACACACAGTGCTTTGAGTACATAGGCTTTGCACAATTCCAGTGCAGAAAGACTAATGGCATTCAATGATATGGAATGTTACTTCCATCTACGTCTACAGTATGTAAGCCTACAGTATGTACCCGTACGTATGTAAGTTTGTATGTGTGTATGTTTTTCAAGATGGTTTGAACACATGAATATTCAATATTCTCAGAGCAGAACGACTGTATAAAAACACAGAATGAAGATGCATTTTAATGTTGGCTACTTACTTCCGTCTTGGCTTGCCATGTTTGTCTTTGGAGATAGTTGATCATGTGTGCTACCACTGCTGGAGTCCTGATGTTGAGTGGTTTGATTTGCATTTTGGCTTTGTTACAGTGAACTTCCCTGTAGTCCCCTCCCTCAGTTACGTGTCATCAGAGAGTGGAATGTGAATGTCATTCCCCTCGGCCTTTTTTTGTCCTGCTTAAAAAAAATACCTTAGTTCTTGCTGTCATTCACTGCACCTGTGTCATAATCTTACCTCCTTTCATACCAACATACCGAGGAACCCACTGTACCACAAACATACCAGGAGATGAGAATTAGTTTTAGGAGTTGTATTTATTAAGCTGTTGTTAAAATAGTCTTTTTTGAGGCCAGAGGAAGGGAGGCTAAATGTTCAGTCACAACCTGCATGGGCCCATGGAGTAATTCAGAACTCATGTTCAGCTCACGCCTCAGTATGGGGTAGACCGGCCCGCAACAGCCCCACGCCTCAGTATGGGGTAGACCGGCCATCAACAGCCCGGAGTCTAGAGCAGAGATTCTTTAAGTATATAGAGATATGCCAATGTGATAGGTTGCTATGGGCACCTAACATGACCAGGTTCCGGTCTGCCTAAAGGGGCGTGTCATAATACTCCATTAGCATTGAATAGAACAGTCCTTAGGTCTGCCTAGGTCTGCCTAAAGGGGTATCCCCCCCCTCCCCCTTGCAATAATAGAACTCGGAAACAATGGGCCAATGGAACCTCTCTCTCTCTACTCTCTCTGTCTAGAGTGACTGCGTATGGCAGGCCTGTGTGCTATGACCCTCCTCGTCTTCCATGTGACTGCCAGAACAGCTGGGGGAACAGGAAGATGAATTACCAGTTGAGGTTTTCAGTGCACAGACACACATGAGCAGCAACTCATCACCACACATGTAGAGTCCATGTTTAAAGCACTGCACACATTACAGTATCAACGACTCTGGAAGTCAACCTCTGTTGGGCGTTATGCCGTCGCACTCCATACTCCTAGGGCCTCATGTACGAAGCTCACTTACGGACAAAAAAGTTACTTAAGGTGTTTTCCACGGCCACGGTCAGATGTACTAAAACAGACCAGACGTGGAAAATTGCGGATCTCCACGCGAATTTCAGGGCTGCTGTGGAAGTTTCCGTTAGCGTGGAAGTTGCCGTAAGTGGTGCATTGCGTCTTTTTGGCGGCACACAGAGGCATGCAGCACAACTACATGTGTTGTACACGGTCGGAAATATTGCAGAGATGCAGCCAGTTAAACGTGGATTTTAATGTTGAGGCGCGTGATTTAAAAAAGAAGATGAAGAAAACCACCTCAACCATATTATTGTTGAGGCAGCTGGTTAAAATGAAGCGGACTCATGAAAATAGCCTGGAATTACAACGAAATTGGATGCCCATCAACAGCATTATTTGGCAACTATTAAACATTGAATAGCCTATTTTCTGGATCTGCGATGCGTCTTCTCGCACTTGTTGGGAACGTCCTCACCGGAGTGCTTGTCTTTCTCTTTTAAGAAGGCTACTGTAAAATTAGTCCATCAATTGACAGGTGATTTTTATAGGCTAACTGAGTTGGCTGCAAGTTATTCATACATGTGGCGTAGCCTATGTGTACATGTGTCATCTTTCAGAGTTATAACCGACATAAATGTTTATTTGTTTGTTTGTTTATTTGCAATGTGTTTTGATGTAATGCCTTTTAAATATAAATTGTTGGGAAACCTGCATTGTACTGCAGTATAACATGACAGTTTTTTTCTGCAGTCCTCACATTAAGTCTTACCAATGCCTGATTTTATACACGCCAAAGTAATATTGTTAGGCTATTGCACGCAGTCTTTTCCCTTTTGAATTGGCTACCTCCAAAACAGCGCCTTCACCTTGCATCATTTCCCGCGTTCCCTTTCAACCAATGATTGCACATGAATGGGTCTGTTCATACTAATCAGAATATTCATATAGAATATTTAAGGGAGGAGGCAAGGCGGAGACTTGGGCCCGCTTGTGCTCGTGCATGTGCGCAAGATTTCACGGCAAAACCTGGTTACGCACTTATTGATACATCCGGATATTTTTGTCCGTAAGTAACTTTCAAGATTTTTGCGCCCGCACTTTCTTGGTAGGAAATCCACGCACTTCTTTGTACATGAGGCCCTTAGTCTCCAAAAAAGTAACTGCATTAGTAACTGTGTTACTTCACTAGAAAAGTAACTAGTTACCAGGGAGAGTATTTATTGCATTACTTTTTTTTTTTTTTAGCTTAAATATGTCAGAGAAACAAAAAAAAAAACCCAGTTAAATGGGGTATTCTTGTCCTGTGATGTTATTTTCGCGCTGTTTTTTGCTTAACTGTCCAAGATCTTCATGACCTATTATCAGTGGTGAATGTCAATTCACAACATTTTTCGGCAGTGATATGATTCCGGTATTTCCTGTTGGAAAATGCAGCCTTGCAACTTCATGCTTCCATTGACCATCTCTGTGTGCAGTAGAATAATAACTTGTGTGTCTCCACGTGCGTGGAAACGAGATAGTCGACACTCCACCCACCTTTAGCAAATAATGATCAGTGATTTTATTGTCATGCATGCAAAGGGTGACCGGCTTGTTACAGATTTATGCGCCGTCGTGTTGCCATTTGCTCCTAGATTTTGGTCAGCACCGGGGCACACCGGCACCGCAATTCATCAAATTGTAACGTGTCACGTTACTTCCCGAGTAACAAAAACAGCGTTATACTCTAACGCTCTTATACACTGTATGTGATGAAGATCAGAGAGGTACTAGAAATCACCACAGTACTCTTCAGGATAATCACAAAACAACAATGAAGCTCTTGAGACAGGTAGGTACGATATAGCATCCTCTCCTATTTAACCCTAACCAAAAAACACTGTACAAAAATCCCAACATATATATGCGAAAAAAAACAAAAAAAAACCTGTCAAACCATCTCAATTACAGTAATTAAGAGTAATGAATGTTAACCATGAGCAGTTTTAAAAATCCCATAGAACAGAAACGAAAAGGCATTACAATCAAATTAAGTTAGATTTTCCTATGGCAAGTTTTTTACCCCTACAAATCTCATTGAGGTACATCAGTTAAGATACAGGCAGTCATGGGTAAGTGGTTAGGGTATCAGACTTGTGGCCCAAAGGTTGCCGGTTCAACTCCCGACCCGCCAGGGTGGTGAGGGGCATAATTATCCAGTGCTCTCCCCCATCCTCCTCCGTGACTGAGGTACCCTCAGCATGGTACTGTAACTGTCCCCCATCCTTGTCCATGACTGAGGTACCCTGTGCATGGTACTCTACTGTCCCCCATCCTCCTCCATGACTGAGGTACCCTGAGCATGGTACTCTACTGTCCCCCATCCTCCTCCATGACAGGTACCCTGAGCATGGTACTCTACTTTCCCCCATCCTCCTCCATGTCTGAGGTACCCTGAGCATGGTACTCTACTGTCCCCCATCCTCCTCCATGACTGAGGTGCCCTGAGCATGGTACTCTACTATCCCCCATCCTCCTCCATGTCTGAGGTACCCTGAGCATGGTACTCTACTGTCCCCCATCCTCCTCCATGACTGTACCCTGAGCATGGTACTCTACTGTCCCCCATCCTCCTCCATGACTGTACCCTGAACATGGTACTCTACTGTCCCTCATCCTCCTCCATGACTGAGGTACCCTGAGCATGCATGGTACTCTACTGTCCCCCATCCTCCTCCATGACTGAGGTACCCTGAGCATGGTACTCTACTGTCCCCCATCCTCCTCCATGACAGGTACCCTACTAGTCCTGCCCCTCGGCCTTAGGGTGCCATTAGGGATGCGTGGATGAGGCATACATGCAGTTTTGTTGTGTGCAGTGAGCAATATGTGCTGTGGAGTGTTGTGCCAAGGCAAGGCAATTTATTTCTAAAGCGCATTTCATACATGGAAGCAATTCAATGTGTTTTACAAAGAGATACAATCCGTGCAAAACAGAACACAAAAAAATGCCAGAAGACAAAAAGCATAAATGCATAAAAACAATAGAAACGCAAGTTGTGCTGTAAAAGAAGAAAGTCCCACAGGTGCTTCACTTCCACTGTCTTTCTGACCATTGGCTTATTAATCATTCATTTACCATGGTCTCCATAAAGTAGGAAGGCAATGAATTAACTTTCTAATCCTACCTTGCAGGCCTACCCCTTTTAAATAATCTTAAATGATCTGACGGTGTTGTTGTGTTGTGCACTGGCGCCCTCCTCAGAACATACTTGGGAGATACAGTGTACCATAGTGTGTGTGTGTGTGTGTGTGTGTGTGTGTGTGTGTGTGTGTGTGTGTGTGTGTGTGTGTGTGTCTGTGTCTGTGTGTGTGTGTGTGTGTGTGTGTGTGTGTGTGTGTGTGTGTGTGTGTGTGTGTGTGTGTGTGTGTGTGCAGGGAAGCCGACAGGGGGGGACAAAGGGGTCAGTTGTCCCGGGCCCAGGGAGAGAGGGGGCCCAGAATTGGGTCCTCATTACATTGTATGTATTGGGTGGGGGCCCTTTCAGATGACTTTGTCCCGGGCCCAGCAAAAGCTGTCAGCGGCCCTGTGTGTGTGTGTGTGTGTGTGTGTGTGTGTGTGTGTGTGTGTGTGTGTGTGTGTGTGTGTGTGTGTGTGTGTGTGTGTGTGTCTGTGTCTGTGTCTGTGTCTGTGTCTGTGTGTGTTAGTTAACATGAAGAAGGGTAGGTAGAGCGCTAGTATCCCTCAAAAGCAACTGGTCCCTTTGGAGAGTGCAATGTTCAACAAAAAAAGAGAAAACTCCTTTGTCCAGGCATTTCAGTTGATTTGCTGAATTTTAATGCAATGTCCACTTAATAAATATTGTTTTGGACTTTTTAAATCAAGTAACTTGTCCACACGCTACACACACACACACACACACACACACACACACACACACACACACACACACACACACACACACACACACACACACACACACACACACACACACACACACACACACACACACACACACACACACACACAGACATTGTGGGTAACATGGAGCACATATGAATGCTATGGCATTTACTACGTTGTTGTGTCTATTGTGTAGTCTGATTATGTGCACTGTTCTCAGTTCAACACCATAAATAATAGCCATTGACACTACCATAGTTCTATGCAGTACTAGTATGATTAGCCCATTGCCATTCTAGTGGCAGAACATGTACTATAGCAAGGACCATGTTTTTAAATTCTTCAATTCCTGCATTTTAAGGTGGGGATGGGGTACCGCAGGAGGTGCGACAGGCAGCAATGCCCAGCAGGTATTAACAGCTACCTGTAAAATCCCTCTAAATATCTGTAACAAGTGAAAACCACCCATTTGTAAAACACTTTCTTTAAGTTTTCCATGATACAATAATAAAATACGATCAAGTCAGATATCGCAACCAGATTAAAAAGGGGCAAACCACTCAAAGACACATCCGCTGGTCAGTGTTTCATCACTGCAAACGCAACAGCCAGCAGGGCTATGGCAGCGGTGGCGGCGGCACCAGAGACGACACCCAGTACAACACCTTCTCCAGGAGTTAAAGCAGTGTTGCCGTGACGAGTCTTGTTGCCGTGGATACTCTTGTTATCCCTCTCCGCCTGCCTCCTGGCCTCCTCATGTGTGACGTTTGCATTCTCTCTCCTAAGGAGCTCCATTTCCTCTCGTATGGCCCTCTCTGCCTCTCTGAACATCTCGTTGGAGAACCAGCTTCCTCTATTCTTCTGCAACATTGTGTTCATCTTCTTCAGCAGCTCTCTGACCTGAGATGCATGGTCCTTGGCTCGGTTGTTGAAGACGTGGTATCTTCCACCACACTCACGGATGAAGGCGCGAAGATCTGGATTTTGACTAACCAAGACTTGTATGGAATCTCCATCTGTCTCCAAGTCATCTCCGTGAGTGAAGAGGACCATTGTGTAATGCAATGCCTCCTCTCCAAACATCATCTGGATAACGTGCACAGGGCTCCTGCCTACTGTCTTTGGGTGGATCACAACTAGGAAAGCGTGAGGTCCAGGAGCACTGAGAGAGGTGCACTTAGAGATCTCTGTATTGCTGTCTGGGTTAAAGCGGCCTGGACTATCGACCACGGCCACCGGTCTACCTTCACACTCGCCTCGTTCCTTCTGCCACTCTGATGTGGAGGATCCAAAAGCCCGCCATCGCAAGATGGTGTTTCCTGTTGAGCTCTTCCCAACTCCACTCTGACCAATGAGCACGATCCTCATTTCCTCTGGCCCTGGTGGAATATTTTACAGACACATCAGGGATTATTTATTAGAACTTGTAAAGGGAATATGGTATACCCTCCCTTCAACTGTATAGCCTATGTATCAAAGTCACAGTCAAAGTCACCCCATTGGGTTGGAGAGAGTGTCTGTGGTAACACAATCAAAAGGGTAATTTTATTTCATTGTCTGTTCATTAACTTATAGGTAATTTGCCTTTGGCTATGTCCTGCCCCTTGGGTTACAGTTGCTAGGTTGGACTGATAAATGTTCTAGCATCTGATATAATTGTGGATTCTGCAGTGACAAAATCGCACAGAAGTTCACTCAGGAAACTCCAGCCATATTTTAACAAAAATATAAAATTAACATCAGAGAGGATTTATGGGTGTGGCGTGAGAGCAAACTCTTCACTTTTTCCGGGTGGTACTGAAATTTTGTTAGTAAGATGCTAACAGAGGCTGACTCGCAGAGGTCAAACCTGTAAGAAATCAGAGGGGTATAACTCCCGTTTTTTGTACATTTGATTTAAGTCCACATTGGTTTCTCAAAACCCACAGTCATATTGGTAACACTTTACTTAACAAATCGCTAATAAGGTGTTAATTTCATAGTAATTTCTCAGTAATTTCAGTCTAATGTTATGGTAATAACTGCTTGTTATTAGTAATAACAGCAAAATAACCATATGGTTTCCAGTGCAATTACACTATAATTTCTCATTAATAACAGCAAAAATAACCATACAGTTTCCAGTGCAATTATGCTGTAGTTTCTAGTTAATAGTAGGCTAATGGAAACAGCTACTGTGTCATCGTAGTAGTTAGTGGTAAAAATCAAATACATTTTGCACACAATGTGTTTGTCTGTGTACTTGAATCACTTCATAGTAGGCTAGTCTATATTCTATTAAAAATGATAATAACTAAGTAATTAATTGGAAATAAGAGATAAGACATTTTAAGGCCCTGAAAATATGTAATTTCCATTAAATTGAGTGGAATAGGTGATAATGCATTTTACGGCCCTGATTCTATCTTATTTCCATATAACTACTCAATTGTTTCCAAGGTAATTAAGCAGAAATAATACAAGAATGCTTAGGTGGTCGTTTCTATGCAATAACATAGGAAGAGGAAATATTGCACACATTACGGCCCTGATGTAGCCTTATTAGTATGAAACTACTTCGGCTGATACCGTTTCGTTACTGGCATACCTACCACCTAACTACTATGATGACACAGTAGCTGGTTCCATTAGCCTACTATTACTTAAACTACAGCATAAATGCAATGGTTATTTTTGCTGTTATTAATGAGAAATTATAGTGTACTTGCACTGGAAATATATGGTTATTTTGCTGTTATTACTAATAACAAACAGTAATTACCATAAAATTAGACAGAAATTACTGATAAATTACTATGACATTAACACCTTATTAGCGATCCGTAAAGTAAAGTGTTACCGTAATATTTTGAGGTTTCAACCAACAGCGAGGACAATTTTGAGGATTAGCTGCCAGGCTTATGGGTTTCGCTCGCAGGTGAACTGCAGGCACGGGTCGAATATCTAGTGGGGAGGCTGTTTGGAGACCCGCTGTTGTAACATCTTGACGAGATGGAAAACACGAGAGTATTGACACTGGGTATTTCTCAAAACCGAGGACAGTGTCCTTCCAAGTGTATCAGCCTAATTAGTCACACCCAGTGATTGGATACTCTTTATTAGTCACACCCACTGATTGGATAGCCTGTTGAGGTCACCAAAGATTATCCAATCACCAGGCGTGACTAATTTGGCTGATACACTTGGAAAGACACTGTCCTTGATTTTGAGAAAGACCCAGTGTCTGACCTCTTCTTGCGTTGTGATTGGTCAATCAACACTCAGCCAAAGTAATCGTTTAATTTACCCTTTATGAAAGCTACTGTAGTTCACAGAGGTACTGAGCTGATTCTGGCGCCAAAACAAATACCGCCCCCACACCAATGATAAAACCACGAGATAAACAGAAGAAGAACATTTAGCTACTCATCCTGTCTGACTGGTTTCCGAGACGAGCTAAGAGATGGAGAGTAAAATATATTAAGCGACTGATTTTGGGCGTAACAAAACTATACATCATAAAAACTATGAAGTAACATGGACAAGATCTATATTGAAAAAATGAAATAAACAAACACTCTCAAAGATTGCCAGCTTGTCATACCAAATTACCAACCTATAATACAACACATTAAAGGGTGAATCATACATTATTCCTGCATTATAAAGTAGTACCCAACAATGATTTGATGATATAGGTATACTATTTTTTCAGTGCAGAAGGACTGAATGGAAACACTGAACAGGGAGCATCAGTTTAAATGTACTTACTTGCCTCTTTCTTGGCCATGTCTGTCTTCACAGGTAGCTGGTGTGCGCTGTCACTTCTGCTGGTGGAGAGTAGCTGCTTCTTTCTGTTGGTTGACTGTTATCTACAATCTGTTCCCGTGCACTCAGTCTCCACCCTCAGTCTGATTTCATCACAGGGTGTAGTGAGGAATGCCACAGCAGTGATGCACATCTTCAATATCTGATGACTAACATTTGATCTCATCCTATCTCGTGCTATTAATCTGTGATTTTCCTAATGCTGCATGACACTGAAGCTCTTGTTGGAATTTGGTCATTTCTTTCAGAGCAATATATGAAAGTGAAGTGAAAGTGAAAGCCCATTGGGAAACTCCAACTCCAAATCATTGTGACACAGCACTCCACAGCACACAAGTGAACACTGCACACAACGAAATTGCATTCATGCCTCACCCGTGCAAGGGGGCAGCCCTCAATGGCGCCCCAAGGGAGCAGTCTGGCGGGACAGTACCATGCTCAGGCAACCGTATCTCACTCATTTTGTGAAGTATTCACGAAAAAAAGATTAATTTTCGTGGTGCATTCACGTTATTGCCCGTTTTTCGTGGTAGGGCAACGAAACGCTGCCTATTCACTTGACTGTTGCCTAGCGACCCACTAGTTTGATGCCCTTTCGGTAGCCTACCGTTACATGGTAATCAAACATTTCAAACAAGCAATTTAGGGTTAGGTTTAGGGTCAAGGTTAGGGTTAGGGTTAGGTTTAGGTTTAGGGTTAAGGTTAGGTTTAGGTTTAGGTTTAGGGGACATAAGGCGTAAGTACCGAAAGGGCGTCGAATTAGTGAGTCCCGAGTGTATCAGCAGTGTTCTGTCAGCACCCCCTCCCCGCCCCTGCAGACGCTTGGATAACCATAGCAGCAGTGGGGCAATTCAAGTGAATAGGCAGCGTTTCGTTGCCCTACCACGAAAAACGGGCAATAACGTGAATGCACCACGAAAATTAATCTATTTTTTTCGTGAAGACTTTACGAAAGGCGTGAGATAGGGCTCGCTCTGGGTACCTCAGTCATGGAGGTGGATGGGGAGAGCACTGGTTGATTACTTCCCCCACCAACCAAATAAATGAATTTAACACAAAAAACACAAAGCATCAAAATAATACAAAACATCTAAAGGGAAGAACAGCCGATCAGAATTACTTCAAAGTGCACGTCAAAACTACTTGAGATTGCACATAACTCACACTGTTGCAGCAAACAATGTATAGGCCAGTGTTTCTCAACCTTTTTTTAGGTGAGGCACCCTTTCAATTCATGAAAATATTCAAGGCACCCCAAACCAACAAGCCATAACATGGCATCGCATCCGCACACAAGCTTAGAAAAGTAACACATTTGGAGATGTCACACGACCTATGTTCGAAGTTGCAGCTGACTGGGGCGACCTTGCTCTACCCATCCTTGTCCTCACCTATCAATAAGAGTCCTGTTATTCCCCCACTGACAGCTTGGCTAGTAATGCTCAGATGGATAGCAGAGGGAACTTTAATCGGGAACTGATTTCATATGTGCCAATGTAGCTTATGTTGCCAGGTGTGCTCTACATTTAGCTGCAGTTCAGGGTCCCAATAAACGAGCATACAAGTATATTTGCCCTCTGCTTCTCCGGTGACTGAGCAGCTATATTTTCCTCTCCTCCTCATCTCTGTTCATTTCTCCTTTCATCTGAATCCATCTACCTGAATAGTACCTGTCTGCATGCTGTATGTAGGTGTGGGGAAGGCATGCTTTGACGTCACACACTAGTTACAGTACATTTTACTTAGAGGTTTTTGCATCTCAGATTTATATTAGCATTGCACAGCGTCTGATTCCCCATCATCAGAACAAAACAGAGTAGGCTTTTTAGATGAAAGGTGAAACATATTAAATGTGGATCCAGTTTGGCTGGAAATTCACACTTCTCACTGGTGCTTTATTTGTTGCCATGCAGGTTAGGAAAAGTCAGATGAACACAGAAACAATCAGTCAACAAATAACCACCAATATATGCCGCCAATATTTACTTTATTATAATATTACAGTTGGTTTCTGGGTTGGATCTTTGTAACATACATGTGATCTGTCATGGCATAGAATACATGAATACATTGCCAACTCAGAAACAAATATAACCTTACATTACTATTGCTACTGTCACTGTTATTATTTCTATTATTGTAATGTCTACATTATATATTTATCTTATCTTCTGCTTACATGTTCAATGTTAAATGTTAAATGTTAAATGTTCATTTGTACTGTAATTATTATTGACCACTTATTGTTGCCAGTCCATCACTGTTACCCGTCCTGTCTTGCACTTTATGTCAGTCTGTATATGTCTATGTCCTGTAATGTCTATGTCCTGTAATCATCAGAACAGAACTGAATAAACTTCAAGGTGAAACATTTTGAAGTTGGATGGAAATTCACACTTCCCTGGTGCTTCATCTGTTGCCATGCAGGTGAGGAAATGCCAGATGAACACAAACAACAGTCAGCAATAAAACACAAATAATCACCCATTTAACAATTTACTTGATTATAATATTAAAGCAGGTTTCTGTGTTGTCTCTGTTGAACATACAGTAAAATAAAAACAATTTTTGCAGCATATATGGCATTAAATTAAGTGCTTAGATGAAAACAAGGGGAACCAAGAACAACCAACCTCGGCCCAGCCACCGGTTTTATTGCATTGGATTGGATCCGATAGTATCTTAAAATGAAATACATTTTTTTAATTTGTGTTGGTTTGAATTAAATGTTGCCAACAACCAACAGAAAACTCACCGTAATGTTGATAATAAAGCAACATAAAAACCAAAATCATGAGAGAGTACAAGGGAGTGTAACTAGTAGAATTATGGTAGTTGTACCCAACTAACATAAAATGGACTCTAGTCTTGTTTATATAACCACCGTGTCACTGCCTGACATGTGATTGTGATGATTACTCCTGTAGCAAGACCTGATGCTCCAAATGCAGCCCCAACAGACACTGCAGCAACAACAGCAAATCCTGCTAGCTTATCTGTAGCGCCAACAGCTTCACGGACGTCCATAAAGAGAGCAACCAAAACCATAATCACTCCAACAAAAGCTGCGAAACCAGCACCAAGTAAATCAACATCATCAGCATGCGCTCCAACAGTTGCAGACACTCCTACTCCAACAGCTGCTCCACCAAAAATTCCTAATATCGCCTGAACGCGTACTACGTATGTCTTTGTCATCAAACACTTCAAGCACAGCTGTAGCAGTACCAGCTCCTGCAAAAATTGCAGCTGTCGCTTTACCAGCAATTCCAGCACCAAGAACCACAGCTCCAATTGCAACCTCCCACAGTCCCACAGCAGCAGCTCCAGCACCAACTCCGCCTCCAGCTCCAACATCTCCAGCTACAGCTACAGCATAAGCTCCAACAGCAACAGCTCCAACACCAGGCACAACCCCAGCCAAAGCTCCCACTACGGCAACAACAATAGCTCTGCCAACACCTGCAGAAAGAGCAACAAATCCAACAACAACTCCAGCGACAATTCCAGAAACAAAGCCCACACCAGCTCCAGCTCCAGCAACAGCTACTAGAGCAGTTACGGCAGCAGCTACATAAACAGCTACAGCTGGGTGGTTACGTCCAACACCACAACCACCAGAATCTCTAGCTACAGGAACAAGTCAGATGCCTCCATCACCATCAGCAGCAGTAGCATGTCCAGCTACAGAGACAGCTGGTTTACCCCCATCAGCAGCAACAGCAGCAGCAATAGCTCCAATAGCAGATGCTAAAAAAGCCACTAGAACTCATCCTCCTGTACCTCCACTGGCAGCACCAACACCAACTCCAATAGTCACTGTACTAGCAAGTAGATACAGGCACTTGTGTGTCCAGTCTTTGGCCTTCATGTAGTTTCTTCCATTCTTCTGCGCCATTATCTTGATCTTCTCCATCAGCTCTGTGACCTGAGAGGGATCCTCACTTCTGTTGCTGAAGACTGGGAGACTAGGAAACAATTTATTGACAAATTAATTGATCAGTGATTGGTAACACCTTCTGCTAGTTCATCTCCACCAGTGAACAGGACGATGGTGTAATGTGATACCTCTTCCACAAACAACCACTGAAGAGTTTTCACATACAGTATTACTCCACACCAGTAAAATGGTCTAGTAGACTATTGAGGACCAGGTACACAGTGAGATGCATTTAAACATCTCAATGGTATTAATCTGAAATGTACAGTACTTGGAGTATCCACTACAACCACTATGGTGCATTCAGTCTCTCCTCTTTACTTTAACAGCTTAATGTTACAGGGGAGGTTGATGGTATTTATGGATTATGGATTTTATTTCCTGTTGCACTCTTCCCAGATCCACTTTGCCCAATGACAAAGATCCTTATTTCCTCTGGCTCTGTAGGGATATTAAGAACATAATAGAGATATTAAGAATATTTGTCTTAAATACATCTCAGCCTGTAAAGACAGGAAAGATTAACAGTAGCCTAAATACTAACAACGGTCACACAAATCATAAATTGTTACAAATCCTGTCAGTTTTAGTGCAGCAGTGAGAGACATAAGGCAAATAGCTCTGATATGGAAGACAGAGACAGAGAATTTGGTGTTTTCCCATACAGAATTATGATATGAACAAAACATTATATACAAAAAAGTAATTGTTTCATACACTGTAAATGTGTATGCCATGTAAATGCCATGTACAAATTGTACTTTATTCATACTAATTTCACCCAATAATTCTGTATGAGAAAACACCAAAAGGAGCCACTTTCAGGAGTACATTTTCAAAAAAATTAACATTTGTTTTCACTGTCATATGAAAAATCTTTTAGAATGTGTACAACTTGTAAAAAAAAAAAAAACAGTTGTGTATGTGTTTTACAATATCCTTTCCATATGGGTATACCATAACATCGACCTGTGGTCTCCTATGGTGCGTAATACTAAAATGGTGACTCACAAACATCCACCAAGGCAGCTCAATGTCATCATCTTGTGTTGTATCATTGTAAGTGCAACTGCACATTTGCAGTTAGTGGTCCAAGCAATGGTGACTACCCATACAGAAATAAAACAGGGGAAAATTTGGAATAAGTAGTAAGCCCTTGTACAAGTATTCATCTAAATATGTGCATGCCATATATGATTTACTCCTGAAAGTGACCCCTTTTGGTATTTCCTCATACAGACTTATTAGTTGAAACTGGTATGAATGAAGTACAAAACGTACATGGCATTCAAATATAATGTACTGTATAACACCATTACTTTCTTTGCGTGCTTCATAAAATGTTCATAGCTTTTAATTCCTGTTTTTCAGGGTGAAATGTACATTTTATGTGTAAATTCACATAAATATAGGCTATACATTTTCTGTTTGTATCATAAAGGCATTCTATGGTGGCTTTCTATGTTGCATCATACACATTTAAATGGCATGTACATTTTGTTCTTTATTCATACAGTTTCACTTAATAATTTTGAATGAGGAAACGCCAAAAGAGACCACTTTCAGGAGTAAATAATACATGACATATACTATATACTTCAAGAAACAGTAAGATATTTACCATTTTTCTTCCATATCATTTGTTTCTCTATGTTATCTGTTATTTGTAAGGATAATATATCAGCGACTGATAGCAGTTTCAATATCAGATTTAGCAGTTTCAAAAATGTTATATGTTTCACGTTACACAAATTTACCAGAAATGTGTAGGCCTATCTTTTTCACTGTCATATAAAAATCTTTTGGAATTCATTGATTTTACTCAATTTTCTTTCCATTTCCTTTCCATACGGAAACCAAGAGGGGAACCACCCTTATTTCAAGTTAGCCAGTCTTGAAAATGTTATCTAAATATAGTATAGTTCCAAACCCTGGAAAAATAAACAGTTTTATACCCCGTTATAAACCCCTTAGTTAGTTTCCAAATATACAAACGAATTCCTGTAGCCAACTTTGTCTTCAAGGTAGTTGATATGTGTTCTGCCACTGCTGAAGTCCCGTTGGTGAATGAAAGTTTCATTTTCATCTTTGCTGTGTTATAGGCATATTAGAGTAGAGTCCTCACCACACCTGGTCTTATCAGCGGTATAGAATGCCATGCATATTTTCTTAAGTATTAATTTGTGTCAATGTTGCTCTCAACTGGTGATCGCCGTCCGGTTGTTTGCTGAAGAGGTGTGGACTCATAAACATGAAAGTGAAACTATACACCAACAGGACAATAGCAGCATTATAATATTATTGGACTTGGAGAATATGGCATGACCATCTACTCCCTTCATGAAGGAAAATCTCTGGAGCATTGTTTGTAATGCATTAAATGCCCTCTCTCATTGGCCTCATTCATGGATTAATAATAATAAGCCCATTAATAATAATAATAATAATAATAATAATAATAATGCCATAGAGGTAGCAGAGAAGACAACTGTCTATGGGACAAATGGACAACGGACATGGATTGACATTAGAATTTCTGTTTCAGATGGGCCAGACCATTTTTGGATGGCACTTCAGAAATTGTCACATAGCCTACCATTACAACATAATGTCACAGAATCCATGTAAACCTATGGAGCAAGCAGGAAATTACCTTATACCTAAACAGTGTTGTGTAGGCTATGCAGGGCAACACATGCATGAAGGGCAATGGAGGCATAATGAGCAAGCATACACCGGCATTTTCTGTGAGAAGTTATTATGATAACCTTTCCCTACAGTTCATTTTTAGAAAATCCATGAAGAAAGACCTGGGCAAATAATAGTCCATTCAATTCAATAGGCTCATAATTTCTCAAGAAGTAGGCTAATTGAATGTTCTGGCCTATATTTCACATGATAGTAGGCTTATATGGCCCAATCAGGTTTTTTGACCACACCAAATCATGATCTGCATTGCCAATCACAAATAATTAATTAGGTCTAATCTTTCCAACCACTTTTAAAATCTAACCAAGGGTGCACCATTTGTGCCAAAAAATATTGAGTCATAAAACTGTACAGTCCAGAAACCCAGGGCTGAGAAACTAATGAACAGGCACAAGTTTTGGGCGATGTGATAATGAAACAAGAATTCTGTAACCAAGCCAAGGGGGGTCTCCCCCAGACGAGATTTTTGATTAAAACAATTCACATTAAATGCATTTGACAATAGGCACACATCACATCACCACAGTCATCATTCCAGAAAGGGTATGTCCTTCTGGACCATAATAGTAGCCACCTTTGTCTTCAAAGTAGTTGATATGTGTTCTGCCACTGCTGAAGTCCCGTTGGTGAATGAAAGTTTCATTTTCATCTTTGCTGTGTCATAGGCCTATTAGAGTAGAGTCCTCACCACACCTGGTCTTATCAGCGGTATAGAATGCCATGCATATTTGTATTCATTTGTGTCAATGTTGCCCTCAAACATGGTGATCGCCATCCGGTTGTTTGCTGAAGAGGTGTGGACTCATGAACATGAAACTGAAACTATTCACCAACAGGACAATAGCAGCATTATAATATTATTGGACTTGGAGAATATGGCATGACCATCTACTCCCTTCATGAAGGAAAATAAAACATTTGACATTGACATTGGATTGACATTGGCACCTGCCAACTGTCAAAAAATGGGTCAAACTTGGCCGTGACTAGTAAAAACTGTAGTTTTTAGCCTCGTTCACACATGTCGCTGCTAGTTACTCGCTCAGCGAGGTAAGTCAATAGAATGTCTATGTGTTCCAGCGAGACGAGTAGGCGAGTAGGCGAGTAGTGTACAAGCGATGCAATGACCCAAACACCTTCTATGTAACATAAACACGAACACCTTACAAGTATTACATGAATCATGCTATAAGAAAATACTGACAACAAAACTGTGAGACAGACTGGAAAATCAGTATCAACTGTGGCTGGAGAGCAAACAGTTAATGTTAATCCTTGGTGTTGGCATACTAGATCCCTCCCTTGCAGCCTGAAGGGCCTGAAGATAACACCTTCCAGATAAGTAGAAGTACACCGTATTACTGTGTGCGTGTGTGCGCGCGTGCGTTTGTGTGTGTGTTTGTGTGTATGTGTGTGTGTGTGTGTGTGTCTGTGTGTGTGTGTGTCTGTGTGTGTGTGTGTGTGTGTGTGTGTGTGTGTGTGTGTGTGTGTGTGTGTGTGTGAAGGGGATGTGGTGTAATGTCTTTTTTTGTGGTCATTTTTTTAATTATGTTTTTAACACATCACAGAAAAACAAAACACACACACACACACACACACACACACACACGAGTCTCATTCCCAGCTCGCTCACCCAGTTCTAGAAAACACACAAAAAAAGCGAGCTGGGAATGAGACTCGTGTGTGTGTGTGTGTGTGTGTGTGTGTGTGTGTGTGTGTGTGTGTGTGTGTGTGTGTGTGTGTGTGTGTGTGTGTGTGTGTGTGTGTGTGTGTGTGTGTGTGTGTGTGTGTGTGTGTGAGTGTGTGTAGGCCTACTCATCAACACCTGACTTCAGGGACCTGAATCATATCTGGTTATGACATCTTTATTAAACCCATTTTAAACTACTCAGACCAATACCATGATACAGTGTGCATGTGTATGTTTCATATTTTGTATTAGTTTATGATAACAAAGTATTAAGAGTCATCCAGACACTCACCATCATCAGAACATAACTGACTAAGCGGTTTAGATGAAAGGTGAAACATATTAAAGGTGGATCCAGTTTGGCTGGAAATTATTCTCACACCTTTCACAGGTGCTTTATTTGTTACCATGCAGGTGAGGAAATATCAGACGAACACAAAAGAGGAAAGACAGTGAACAAATAATCACCAGGTGACATCAATGTACCAATTTACTTTTTTTTTTAATTGTACCAATTTACTTTATTATAATATTAAAATTTGCTTTCTGTGTAGGATCCTTTAAACATACATATGATATATGTATGGCATAGAATACACGAATACATCATCAACATCGAAATAATTATAGCATTAAACGACAGTAGGGTTTAGATGGCAAGAAGATGAACCAAATGCAACCAACCTTTTCCCATCAACCAGTTGTATGTTCAGTATTATAATGATAATAATAATAATAATAATAATAATAATAATAATAATAATAATAATAATAATAATAATAATAATTGTATTTGTATAGCACTGTGTCATACAAGGCATGTAACTCAAAGTGGTTAACAGATGGGAAAAAAAAACATTGTTAGAGATAGATTTAAATGGAGAGGTATAGAGGAGAGGCAGAAAAAGCAGGAAGGCAGAGGAAGAAGAGATAGACAGAGAATGTAGAGTCATAAGCAGGGCTTTGAACCGCTATTTTTTTCCAAACGTTCCGTTCCGAACAGAAACGGAATTATAACGTTTCCGGTTATGGGTTCCACCAATAAATTGACGTTCCCGAACCGGTTAGAACAAAAAAATATTGTTCCCGGAACGGTTAATTTCGTTCCTGTCAGCTGATTACTCCCCATAGGCCTAACTGACGTTAATTATCCAAGAAAGACGGAAGTGCAAATGAGTCAGCCTACATTCCAAACGGTTTATTCAAGCGGATGAAAAGAATATCCTCCAGAATTTTGTCATTCAGGGACGACCTAAGCGGAGAAGCGGAGAATAAACCTCAATGATGAAAATGCGTGCTCCACACTGACTTGGGTCACAGGGAGCGCTATGATGGACATTGTGAGTTTGGGCATATTTGAAGCGGCCATGGATGCCCAATAACGCTGAACATTCTCGGTGCGCTTTACATGCGCTTCTCTGCAATGTCTTACAATGATGCAATGGAAACTCTGCCCTTTTGTATGACAGTGGTTTCTCTTATTTAAGATGTGGAGTGGAGACTTTGTAATCCACAGCTCTCTCTCCATTCAGTCAGAGAATGTCTGATGTCACACAGGACGTGAACCTCAGCCGTCATGGTAACGTGTGCAGAAAATATTAACTTTTTTTTGTTTGTTTGAGGAACGGTATTAACCGGTATTAACCGGTTACCATTATTTTTAAATAAGTGTTTCCGTTCCAGAACATAAAAAATAATAACGTTTCCGGTTTCGTTTCTGTTCCCTGTAAAATGCAAAAAGTTTCCGGTTTTCGTTTTCGTTCCTTGAACCGGTTCAAAGCCCTGGTTAGGACCAGGATTCTTAGATGAGTAAGGTCCATAGTGGCTGGGCCTATCATAAGTCATAGATAGTCACACAGAGATTGGGCGCTCAGGTGCGGCCCCTGGTGGCATCAGGGGTGAGGAAAAACTCCCTTTCGCTTGATTCATAGTTTGTAAGGGGGAAAAAAAGCTCAGTGAGGTCTGAGAAAAAAAGACCCCCTATAGTCAGGAAGAAACCTCAGGCAGAGACCAGCGGCCACCTAGGGGAGCACCCTGCCAGGGCTGGTTGCGAGTATTAGAGTGGATAGGAGATACTAAAATTAAAGAAGATTTTATGAAAATAAAACAGTTTTTTGTACAGTGTTTAAAAGTAACACATTTGGCACTACATGTCAGCGAAAGGTTTAGATGAAAACAAGGGCTATCAAGCACAACCCACCGCCCCAGCAACCAGTTTTATTGTACATCGCAATGGATAAGATAATGCCTTAAAAAGAGTTTGTGTTGGTTTCAAGTAAACGTTGTCAACAACCAACAGACAACTGATCTTAATGTTAGTAAGACAGCCACAGACAACCCAACATCAATACATCACCCCCTTTGGAGCAGGGTACAAAACGCCTTAGCCATGTTTTATGAGAGACTAGGGATGTTATTATTACTATGACTATGCTAGTGGCACCGAGATAACATAACCGAGACACTGTACCCCAATGAACACGATACACCATTGGCATTTTCTATTTAGCCACCATATTACTGCCTGACATGCTGCGTAGATCATCACTCCTGCAGCAAAACCTGTAGTACCAAGTACGCCAACAGCAGCTCCAAATGCAGCCCCAAAAGACACTAAAGAAACAAGTGAAAATCCAACATCAATTGAAAAAGCAGTATCAGGAAGAATAACAATAAGCATTAATGTAGCAAAAACCAAAAGTCCTCCAAAATAAACAGCAATAAAAGCACAATTTAACTCAAGATAAGCCCTTGACGCTCCAACAGACACAGGAATTCCAGCTCCAACCGCTGCTCCACCAAAAATACCAAATAATCCACAAGAATGTACTATGTGATCAGCAAAGCCTTTAAAAGCAGCTCCATCAGCGCAGGCTCCTGTAGTTATGGCAGCTGTGGCCTTAAGAGCAAATCCAGCCCCGGTGACAACACCAGCTCCAATCGCAACTGCAAGACCCAGAACAGCAGCTACAGCAATAGCTCCAGCTACAGCTCTGTTACCTCCATCAGCAGCAAAAACTCCAACTGCAGATCCAAAAAAAGCCACCAGAACTCCTCCTCCTGTGCCTCCACTAGCAGCTCCAATACCACATCCAATAGTAATTGCACTGGCAAATGGATACAGGAACTGCTGTTTCCAGTCCTTGGCCTTGATTTCAGTAGCTTCCTCCATTCCTCTGCAAATCCTCTCCAGCAGCTCTCTGACCATAAAGGTGCCGGTATGCTTGCTGCGAGCTGTAAATTACGCGCGTCACCGCGAGCAACCGACAGCACATGCTTGCTTGCAAGTATGATCACAAATGTTTGAAATTTCGGACAAACTCTAGACGCGCTTAAAAGTTGCTGCCATTGTCGTTTTCATATCAAGCACACGCGTGGAACTGCGCGGTCTATCTTAGATCGCCCCAGCGAGTTTGAAGATATTGCACCTGACGCACGCATTTGGCTGCCGTGTCCAATGCGCGCGAAATCGACATTAAATACGCATGTTAACGCGTTCATGAACGAATCGTGCACGCGCTCGCATATCTTGCAGCAAGCATACCGGCACCCTTAGAGGGAACCTTGTTTCTGTTGTTGAAGATGTGATATCCTACACCAACATGTGAAAGAAAAATAACTGATACTATTTTTCTTAAGCAAAAAAAAAAAGAAAAGAAAACGGGTCAAAATGACCAGAACACCTTAATGGTAGATAATGGTTAATGGCAGAGACATGAAGCAAAAATGAATATACAGTACATAGGCTACAGTATATTGTGGCTGTCCTTGTCGGACCTGTTTTTATGGTGTGGTCTTAAGGGCGGGTTATGCTTCCTACTTGTGCCACAGAGTGAGCTTGTCGCAGCCATGATGCAGTTAATTCTTGTTTATGCCCTGTTTTGAAGCACGGTCTGCGCGATGTCATTCCACGCTGAAACTGCCTTCAATACAAAGAGTAAACTAGACGTGTCGGTTGTTTTTTAGCATCACAGACTCGACGAGAATGAAAATGAAACATTAAATCTTTATATCACGTGCATGTTTGATCGCACTGGCAGCCACAGTAGTAGTTTGGAACAAAGAAGTGGCTCATTTGTCGAGGACGAAGCGGAATGTTTCCTCGACCTCGGAACCACTGTTCAACTGTCCAAATAACTTCAGCGTCGTAACTTGCAAGCGCATGTGTTGTCTTTGGTTCGTGTAAATAAATCAAACAACAAAGCACGGGCAACTTATTTAATGAAGAGCTCACAGTCCGTAGACCGACGAAGGTTAGAACAAGGAAGTAGCGCTTGTTCTCGACTCGAGGACAGAGCAGGCTGGTCGAGAGGACCAATCAGAGACCTATTTTCGCCCTTTCACGCCGTCGCTCCCTGCGTCGAGACACAATTTTGGGGAGGTGCCCTAGAGTACCTGCGTGATGGGGGGGGCTTCACTACGTTAACTGCGCGGCTCACTGCATCATGATGCAGTGACGCTGATCTCGAGGCATAAACCACCCTTTACAGGTAAGGTTGGGAGATACGTGACCACCAGTATTGAGGTATAGAGTGGAATGCTTTTCAGCTACTGGAATACATAGGCCTACTGTACTTTACAATTTCATAAGCGACCTGCCTCTCCACTATCACTCAAACACATATTCATTGCAATATCAGACAAGATGCATGAAACACATAACAGAAAATATTAGAGATGCACCGGATCCTGATTTTTAGGATCCTGCTGGATACCGGATCCACTGCTTAAGATCCTGCCGGATCCGGAACCGGATACCGGATCCTACGAAAGGGTTGAAACACATAGTCTACTCACACACGTGGGCCCTTTTTATTACGTTGGCTAAAACTATTTTTTAGACTCATTGGCTTACTGACAAACTGCCTGCAACGGCCGCTTCCAAAGGGCTCTCACTCCATGCAGTGATTGGGGTTGTGAAAGACTGACTGAAAAGCCTAGGCTAGGTAAAAACTAGAGATGCACCAGATCCTGATTTTTAGGCAACTGCCGGATACCGGATCCACTGCTTAAGATCCTGCCGGATCTGGATCCTGTGAAAATCCCTATTATCCTGCCGGTGCATCTCTAGAAAATATACTGTGGGAGAGGAAAATAATATGAAATTCCTCTAAAGAGAATATTTGAATCAACCCCCTATTATGTATGCCTATTATTGTTTTCTGGTTGAAGTAATAAACAACGGTTTGGGGACATAGGTTTTACACAAACCTAGTGCAGTAAGACTTGTGGCTTCCAACAATATGCATTGTTACTTACATTTGCGTCTACAGTATGTACGTTATGTAAAGTATGTACCCGTATGTATGTATTTTTGTATGTATGCACAGTATTTATGTCTTTTTCTCTTTGAGAATACTATTTTTCAATATTCTCAGATAAATACACAGTAAGAGGATTAGTTTTAATGTCTGCTACTTACTTCGATCTTCGTTCGCCATGTTTGTCTCTGCAGGAAGTTGATGTGTGCTGTTACTTCTCCAGTCCCGATGTCTAGTGGTTTTATTTGCATTTTGACTTTGCTGTTATGAAGGTAGTCTCGTCCCTCAGTTACGTGTCATCAGAGTGTGGAATGTCGATGTCATTCCCTTGGGCCTTTTTCATCCTGCTTGGTAAGAATAATTTCTTTCTTGCTGTCATCCACTGCACCTGTATCTTTGTTTTACTTCTGGCCTACTCAGCATGTCACATTTTGCACATGTTGCACCTATGCAAGTTTTGCTGTACATTAGATCAAGCCATTGGATATGATAACTTGTGAAAAGAAAACAACTTCATGGTTACTGATCTATTATCTCATTAAAGGGTTTATGAAACGAAAACAAAGTAAAGGAATTTGACAATTTCCAGGACAGATTCTGAAAGTTCTTGCCATAAAATGGGATATTGTCTGAGTAATATTTTGTCCTAAAAGTCATGTTAAAACGTTCCCAAAAAGTGTTATGTTTACTTTTTTTTCGTGACATGCAAATTTTATGCAAATGATATGCGTGACATAGAAGGGGAAAGTTCACCTCATTCCACCTTGTTCAGATCAATGGCGACTAGTTCCAAACCAAAGCGCAGTGTCAAGCAGTTTGTTGTTGGAGGGCCGAACGGTGCCAGCTTCAAAAATGGCAATTTGACAGAAGGAATATCTTTGCACAAGTTCCCTTCTGTGAAGAAAGATGGAACTGTGGCCGACAAGGAGAAGGCTAAAACAAGGAGAAGGGTCCAGCTGCAGTAAAGCAGTTCCACCCTTAATGCAAGCACGCCCATGGGCGTTCCCGGCATTTGCCGTATTGGCCAATCGTGAAGGGATACTGCATGATGTCATTTTCAAGGCCATTTCCGGATGAAGGCTCCATGTTTTCAAAGATATCCCGTGCAAATTGTTATCTTCCAGAGAAACGTTTCACTGAACATTCCACTGACATAATATTCTCAACAATTTATGTAAGAAAGTGAGATAAATCACACGTTTTCTAATCCCAATATGTATTTTGCTTTGTCTTCCCGTACCTCGGACGTTGTAGCCTACTGTTTAGAACTCGTGTCGCTATGCACAGATTTGTCATAACGTATCAGGTCGCCAAAATGCTTTGATTTCAACACAACGTTGACACATTGACAGTAAATACTGTATATATTGCCTAAATATATACTGTCAATGCGTTGGCATTACCTCACCTCGCTGTGTGTATCGAGGTCACCGTTAACACTGGGTAGGCTATATGATTAAACCACAGATTTATCCTTTCCAGGATATTAACACACCCCGACAAATAATAATTAAAAAACCCTTTTAGGCGAGGTTGTTCACTTGGTAAGACATGATATAGGCTACTTAGAAAAGTTGTACGATGTACATCAGCAACACATTCCCGACTTTTTGAAGTAATGAGTGTCACCTCACCACAGTTATGTGGCCAGCTTGAAAAGAGCAGATATTAATGAAAAAATATGAAATAGTATTTGAAATAGCAATAGGCTATTTGTTTGTTTTATTGGAGAAAACGATTTCTTCATTACCATTGGCCTACCATACTCCATGTCTGTCTATGATTTAGGAGTGACCACACCATTGAAGCTTACCTCTTTATCCAGGAGAGGTTCCAGATTGGCCTGTCTTAATTCAAAGGCCATCAGAAAACAGAGAAAAAATTTCCTACCATCATAACCAGTGTTTGTGCATACATAATCAGGGCCGTTGACAGCTTTGGCTTTGCCCAGGACAAAGTCATCTGAAAGGGCCCCCCACTCAATACATAGACTACATACAATGTAATGAGGACCCATTCCTGGACCCCTCGTCTCACTGGGCCCAGGTCAACGGACCCCTTTGTCTCCCCTGTCAGCTTCCCTGCATGTAGGCCACATACATTGCTGAAAGAAGTGAACGAGACAGGAATGAAATGTGAATTTATTTCTGTTTACTTTTACACTATGAAGTGTGAACGGTCAACAAGAGGGTCATAGGGGACTGGACTGCATAACAGATCCCTCTCCTGCACACTTATCTACCTGGACTCTTCACACTTTGACTCCTCTTTCATTGGAATACACAGCTGTGTGTGTGTGTGTGTGTGTGTGTGTGTGTGTGTGTGTGTGTGTGTGTGTGTGTGTGTGTGGAGAGACACAGTTGACGTGTGTAACCCCTTGGACTACTGATACTCCTGGACACTTTGATGGTAACTTTGTCTTGGCCACCCAGCACAGGTGACACTATGTACACTTTATTTTTGGTGTGTGTGTGTGTGTGTGTGTGTGTGTGTGTGTGTGTGTGTGTGTGTGTGTGTGTGTGTGTGTGTGTGTGTGTGTGTGTGTGTGTGTGTGTGTGTGTGTGAGAGAGAGAGAGTGTGTGTGTAGTGACACAGGGGGCGACACCCCCCCCCCCCCCCATCCTTTTTCTAAGTAATACTATGGACGTTGTACTAGGCAGAGAGACTATGGACACTCCTGGACACTTTATGAACACTTTGTCTTGGCTTCTATGTGCCACTTGGCTAAGGCACATGTTAACACTGTGGACTTTTACACTTTATATTTGGTGTGTGTGTGTGTGTGTGTGTGTGTGTGTGTGTGTGTGTGTGTGTGTGTGTGTGTGTGTGTGTGTGTGTGTGTGTGTGTTAGAGAGAGATGCCTTGGCAAAATGTATGCAACAGTAAGCTATATATGATTATTTTATGTGTAAATATGTGTATTATGTCTTGTGGGTAATGTCTTTATTTATGTGTGTATGCTACTTGGCACCTTAATTTCCCTCTGGGATCAATAAACGATACTCTACTCTAACACAAAGTTTGAAATTGTGTTTGACCAGTCTCCAATGTGCATTTAACTAATAACTAAAAATAAGGCATTGGCATTAAATACAGACTGATACATACTATAAATACAGACACCCAAACAGTGTGCAATAATAAGATTAACATACTGATGGACAATAAATACACAAACACAGTGGACACACACACACGGCAGGAGGAGTTCATACAGGTGGTGTGAAGATGCTGTATACAAGGTGCAATGAGTAAAGTGTAAGTGGCATGGTGAAAGAAGTGTTCATGGAATATTCTCCCGTGTCCTTGGTTATTCATGTGGTTTTCTTCAGTGCGTTGAGGAGTCTGATGGCTTGTGGAAAGAAGTTGTTTCCCAGTGTGCTTTTGCAGCACCGCATGCTGGGCTAGCGCTTCCCTGATGGTAGTAGGGAGAACAGGTAGGGGTGATCTTATGAGCTTTTCTGCTGTCTTCACCACTCTCTGTACTGCCTTCTAGTCTTCAGCTTGACGGCTGCCATGCCAGACAGAGAGGCTGCTGGTCAGGATGCTCTCAATGACACCCCTGTAGAAGGTGGTGAGTGCCGTTGTGGGGAGGTCGGCTCTTCTCTCATCCTTCGCAGGAAGTGGAGTAGTGTCTGTGCCTTTTTGAGATGGTGGAGCCATGTGGTGCAGTTGGCAGAGGAGGAGTTGCTGGGTTGATCAGGTTCAGATCCGAAGTTGCTGGTGTCATCAGCCCTCCCTCTGAAAACTGGCTCTGTGCCTGTCAAAAAAAGGCATGTTAATGTTATGAATGACAATTAAGACAAAAACAACCACCCCCTATCTACCTACAGAAGGACATGACATGAGCACGTGCATATGCTTGTGCACATGCCCCCCCACACACTGCTACTGTCTTAAAGTTTGGTGCACGTGCATGCATGCACGCCTATTCTCCCCCCTTTGCCTCAAGTCAAGTGTGCATTTTAGAGGTTGTCCTCACCTGCACATGTGTGAAGAGCAGGAAGATTGGAGGTTGAGGATGAAGAGGCAGGGCAGGAGGTTCTCCTTGTGAGCGGCCCTGGTCCTGATGCTGATTGCCCATCACCATGCTGTGGCTCATCAAACCCATTACCGGCATATCAATGCTGAACAGGAACGACTGCTTCCATCTGCACGCATGCGCACACACACACACACACACACACACACACACACACACACACACACACACACACACACACACACACACACACACACACACACACACACACACACACACACACACAGATACATAGAATACACTACATAAAAATCACACCCATCATTTTAATGCAGAACACCAGGTTGAAGAGATACGCAGCTTCTGGCCTGTGCAGGGATCACTACAGTGCCAGTGTTTTGTATTATCCTCTATCCACATTTTTTTTCAATAAATAAACACAGCACAGAAAGGAATTACTGTATGAAATACTTATTAGTCTAGGGCAGAACAAAACAGATTCAGTGTTTTACTCACCACTGTGTGCAAGTTTCTGTGTTCAGCTCAGGTGGAAGCCTCCATCACAACATGTTGGTACTGACATTAACCATCCTTCAGAAAACTGCCTCTGCCTGTCAGAAATAGCACAATAATGTTAACACAACAAGGTAGTATCTTAAAAATATCCTTAACCAAAGACAGACAGACACACACTGCCACTGTCTTGGTTCTAGGACACACACACGCCCTTTAAGGGTCACATCACATGTAATGGCCGGGTTCTCACTCACTCACTCCTTTTCTCCTACTTTTGCCTCAGACAATGCAGTGAGTTTTTTAAAATTGGCCTTACCTGCACATGTGTGAAGAACAGGAAGGGAGGTTGAGGATGGAGCTGCCAGTCAGGAGGTCCAGAGCTGTCCTGGTCCATCACCATCATGTGGATCATCAACCCCAACCCCAACTTCTTATATCTGCGTGAACACATTCACGAACACTCACACACACACACACACACACACACACACACACACACACACACACACACACACACACACACACACACACACAGCACACACACACACACACACACAATAGGCGAGATACAGGTTATATGGCACATTAGGAGGCATGGGTATTGTTGCACTCTAGATGTTTAGAAATAAGTAGGTGCGTGGACCCAAAAAGTAGAGTTCAATGTGGGAGTACACTAAATAAGACACTGAGGTCAAGTCACTGCTCTCTGATGGCAGCAACCTGAAACATCTGCTCTACTCTGCTCTGAGAAAAATAAAACAAAAAATCTGCTTGTGCTTGACCTTAGTGTCTTATTTAGTGTGTGAACCTGCTCCCACATTGAACTATATGGCACATTTAAAATCAGACCCAATGACAAGTCAAGTCAATGCAACGGACATGAACCGACCATTACATTAAAATAACAGACTAAACAGTCTTTGGATGATTGAAGAGGCAGGAGAGATGACGAGGGGCCTCGATCCAGTAGCATTTATTTACTTCCCAATCTGCTCGTTAGCACCTGTTAACTTCATAACGATCGCGGACATTAATGGCGCTAATGTACATACTTTGAGCGAAAATTACAACTAAAATATCAACACAAACGTAACAGAATATCTTCCCATCAAAGATCAATAAAATAACAGAGAAATTAAAGTACAGAAACATCATTAAATAGTTTGTGACACGGAGGAAAAAAACACAGCTTACCCCTTGCCAATCTTCCCGAAGTGAGGAAGAGTTCCGGGTGCCACACCAATTAACGCCCCATCAGAAACAATAGGTAACGATAAACCCATCCCAAGTGGTATCTACATTAGCCCATATATTTTGAGAAGTTCACTAAGAGAAAATATAAAGGTTTATTTTTAGCACTACTACATCAAGTCGGTTTTATTTACAATTTCTTTACATGCACTGGTCAAGAATTGAAATTACGTTTAACACCAGGTTGAACAAATATGACACCTCCGACTTTCTGTTCGCACTCCGACTAAGTCAACTCGTAAAGTAACCGTTATGTATATTCATGCATTTTATTCGAAATCTTACCGACAGTTGAGTGATCGCTGCAGCGAAATCCATCCAGTCGTTTTAATAAGTCCCGCGCGGCGCTTGTGTTGTCATTCGGCAGCATGTCACTGACTTCAGAAACTTGAACAGCCAAAGGGGCGTTACTGTGAGGGCGGTCTAGTAAGGAGGAATGGGCGTAGCGGTATTAGCTGGACAAGACACAGCTGGACCATATTGGAGAACAAGGGCTCTGTGGATACAATTCGTACGCAGGCACCGGAGTGGTTTTGAAGCAAGCTCGTGGTCACTGTTGTGCTCGGCACATTTCCATCCCTCGTGCTTCACCACAAATGTGGAGATCGTGGATCATGGTTGGACCGAAGAGAATGCTATTGCCTCAAGCAGTTCCAACAATTGACACCGCCGGCGTGCAGACTGAAACTGCCCCTGTAACTGCTCGGGCACGAAGACAGGTGAGTGCACTGCTTTGCTTTAGGCTACTCGTTTTACCTTGTCCATCTGCTTTGTATGTTGTTTTCAGGAAAGGGTAATGCACATTACATGCCAAACCGATGCGAATGCCCTCGGGATATGCACTTTTTGTTGATTGCCATTCAACTGGTCAATAAATTGGTTTTGGGAGGATATCCGCGCTTCAGCCACCGTGGTGCTCTCGGTCGAGGACAGCCAACTCACAGACTGGGCTACTGCTTAGCGAATAAACGGAGATGCATATAGCGTAGGCCTACTTTGATTGTTTGTTTTTAGTATTGTGGTGCACGTGTGGCTAGTTGATGATATTTTTGCATGTACATGCATTTCAATCACACTATATCGCGCAATTGAATCAAAATGCCCCCCATTTGTCAACAAATACACACGCCATGTCATCTGTGGGTCATGGCAAAGCGCCCTTAGCAACCGTAACCATAAACAAAATGAACTGTCAGGCTATGTCAACAATCGTCACTTCGCCTGTCAGACATGCCACTTTCTGCAGATGTATCAGTGCCTCTGAAATAGATTTGTGCTGCTGTTTTTTTTCTCATGAGGTTGGATGTGTGGTTTTTCGACACGCTGATGTTTGTATCAGAATTTTGGTTCCTTTATAAGATGTGGGTCCATCAAATGTGTGTTGTTTTCTCAGATCGCCATACTAGCAAACCAGGGACTTTCCTCTATGACGTCACAGCCCATAGCTCATTAGTCAAACCAAATTTCACAGAATTCACACTTTGAGTTGCCATTTTCACAAGTTCCTCCAGGATGATTGGGTTCAAAGTCTCATTGATTCTATCAAAAATTCTAGAAAAATTCTAGAAAAAAACAAGGCTTTAATGTTTGTCCTGGCTAAAAGGAATGTGTTACATTTTCAAGCATCAAAGGGTATGTTGTAGCTTTATATGATGGCAACTGGTGGCTAGCATGTGTTGAGGAATGTATGCTGAGCACTGGAGAGGTGAAACTGAACTTCCTGCATCCTCATGGACCATCTCAATCCTTCACTTTTCCCTTCAGACCAGATAGACTTGTCATGGATCATCAGGATGTGCTTCTGGTAGTGGAACCTAACTGCAACGGGACGTACTTATACATTATCTACAAAAGACACAGCTGCTGCTTCAAATGCACTGGTAGGGTACAAAATGAGAGTGTAGCCATTGATTATCTCTTTAAAGTATGGTAAAGGGAAGATGACACAGGTACACAGAGAAGGAATGTTCAAACATTCACATATCATCATTTTGTGTGTATAAATGGACATCTGCCTTAGTTTCTGAAACCTGGGACCATGGAAACTGACCATTTTTGTTTTGTTTTTGTTTTGTCATGTGATGCTACTATGGTATTACCATATTATTAGTAAGTGGTCTGTATGATGCCATATTTGTGAGTCAAATTCTCTCTGAAATGAATAAAGAACCGAACACCAGCATTTGAGGTGTTGCTAATGACATTGCCGGCTACGTTTGGACAAGGAACTGGCCATTTTAAAATATAGTTTTTTTTAGATATTCAATTTTTAATTTTTCAATTTATCATAATTCATATTCTGAGAGTTGTTGTATTCCAAGCTGATTGTGTAATATGTAGAGCCAGAAAAGAGCTTTCAAATAACACCACAGGCATCTTTTTGTGACTAACACTGACTGATATATTCAAGGCTGAATGTATAGTGTCCTACCCTCACATGTGAACCTTTCCTAGTCTGTTTCTCCCTTAATATTAGTGTCAGATTCAAACCAATGCAGTTCTGGGGTGCTACCTTGCTACTAAAAAGGCACACCAAGTATGATTGAAATCCGGGTCGGTCGGGTCCCAAAGTGTCTGATTTCACGTGAAATGACCCCCCTTACTTAACTACTAGAGTCATGAAGGATTCGCTATCAAGTAAATGTGGTGCATCAAAGATCAATGACTTCTGTGAATTTCTATTTGTAAAATAATCAATATTACCACTGTGGATAATAATCCTGACATATGGATCCAGTTATATCTGAATCTGACCTTATGGCTACCGCATTTACTTGATATTGAATCCTTTATGACTCAAATATGGAATCCTTTATGATTCCATAGTAAGAACTGGCAGGTTGAACTTCACTGCATAAATAATTCATGTATTAGTTCACCATAAATCAGATATTACTTCAAAAAAAAAAAATCCATTATTACCCATGCACAACTAACTGCAGTCTATTTATATATGATTGAACAGATATGGCAGGATTTTCATCAGCAGTGTTCATACATGATATTAACACTTGTAATTCTCATTATTAATTGATATTGGATGTACCACATTTACTTAATGGTAAGAGTCTTCATGGCTCCAATAGTAACTCCTAATTGTTTACTAATGGATTAAACATCACTGCATAAATCATGTGTTAATTCACCATAAATCAATAAACTTGATTGACTTGCAGATCCAAGGTTGTGTGTGTGTGTGTGTGTGTGTGTGTGTGTGTGTGTGTGTGTGTGTGTGTGCGTGTGCGTGTGCGTGTGCGTGTGCATGTCTGTGTGTCTGTGTCTGTCTGTTGGTTATAAGGTTAAAGTCTCCCTCAGTTTGGCTGACCAACACTGCAAAGCAGCTCATGTGCCAATATCGACTGGACAACAGTGACACCTGGTGGTCTGCTTTGAGAATTGAGCCTGTCGACAGCCACAGGCTGTTCTGAAAACATCTCACTCATTTACCAAACCCATGAACCAATGCCACTGAACGCCAAACACAATTCCTTTTTTACACTCACATTTCTGTCATGAAACACTTGTACCAAAGCACTACACACCATTTCCTAAGGGTTTTGCCTGTTGTGTGTGAGTTCTTTGATTTTTGTGTAGAGTTTTGTGAATTTGAGACATGATTGTAGAAATTGTCTGTCAACAATGAAGTTGATAAAAATAGCATCGCTGTAACTGTGGTCATTACCCATTCATGAAGGTTGTTATGCAGGAAACAAAATATAAATTCGTGCTTGAGGTCTTTATATATTCAGGTGTGTGTTTAGGTGCTGTTCAGGTGTTGGCCCTACTGGTTTGACTGTCTTTTCACATTCACTATGAAACATTTCCTGCTTAAAAATATTTGATGTTAAGGTTCCTACAAAACATGTGGCCTTGTTCAGAGAGTTGAGTGAAATCGTCTGCTCAATGTACTGTCTCAGTGTTTCCACACCGGACACATGGCTGTGGAGAGATAGGAAAAGGTATTAATGTGGGTTTTACTGTCTGTCACTTCTGCATTTTTACTATGCTGCTGTCTAAATCAGTACGTAGTATACAGTATGTACAGTATATACCGAACTTTAGTTTAGATTCATTGTTGAGACAGTTTTGACTGCAGTGATCACATCACTGTCAGACAAGCATAAAGGGAACTAATCACCAATTTACTGTAAGAGGAAGGTTCTTGTGCAGGAAACAAATTAAACAGCCAAGCTTGAGGTCTTTATATATTCAGGTATGTGTTTAGCAGGCGCCCCACAGATGTCGGCCCTACTGGTTTGACAGCTCATGGGTTGACTTTTCACATTCACTAACGAAACATTTCCTGCTTAAAGATGTTTGATGTTTAAGGTCTTACAAAACATTCAGGCCTTGTTCAGGAAGTTGGTCATAGGGTAGAAGAGGTGCAGGTTTGAATCCCGAATCCCAGAAGAATATGAGGTGGGTCTCCTGCAAACCCTGCTGACATACTCCCTGGTCAGTAGCAGTGGAATTGTGCGGCGCTTTAGATGAAATCATCTGCTCAGTGTATTGGCTCAGTGTTATTTCTACACCAGACACACGGCTGTGGAGAGATACTTGGTATCCATGTGGCTGTTAATGTCTGTCACAGATGCATTACATTCTTACTATGCTGCTACCTGAATCAGTATGCAGTATATAGTATGTATATAGGTTAGGCACATTGATGTGACAGTTTGACTGCTGTGATCGTATCCCCGTCAGACAAGCCTAGTGAACCCATTACCAATTCAAGAGGAAGGTCGTTATGCAGAAAACAAATCATAAATCCAGACTTGAAGGTCATGACACATTCAGGTATGCAGGTTGGGTGCACGGGCGTCACAGTGTTTATAGCAGGTGCCCTGCAGGTGGGTCCTACTGGTTTGACAGCTAATGGGTTGAGAGAATATCTTAGCTAATCTTATCTGTAGATGAAAGGTGGAACGTCCTAAAGGTGGATTCAATTTGGCTTGGAAATTCTGGTGCTTTATTTGTTGCCATGCAGGCGAGGGAAGGCCAGATGAACAAAGAAACAGTCCTTCAACAAATATATGGCAACAACATTTTCTTTATTACAATATTAAAGTTATTATCTGTGTTGGATCTTTTAATATACATTTGCTGTGACAGCATGGCATAGAATACATCTGCTACTTGGAACCAAATACATCAGTCGTTCCCAGCCTTGTTTGAAGTAAATGTTGCCAACAACCAAGAGACAACTGGTTGTAATGTATTGTTATGGAAGCAGTAGCAAACAAATGCTCCAAATGCAGCCACAGCAGACACTCCGGCAACAATAGCAAATCCTGTAATCTTATCAATAGTGCTAGCAGCTTCATAAACAGTCATATAGATAGCAAGCAAAACCATACTCACTCCTAATAAAGCTGGAAAAACAGCACAATATGAATCATAAGATGCTGTAAAATCAGCACCAATTAAATCAGTATACACTCCAATAGCTGCAGACACTCCTGCACCAACAGCAGCTCCACCAATAATTCCAAGTAGCTCATTATATGCCTGTATATCATCAAAGGCAGCTGATTCAGCACGGGCTCCTACAAACATTGCAGCTGCAGCTATAGCAGCAATTCCAGCACCAGCGACAACACCTGCTACAAGTGCATCTACAACACCCATATCTGAATCTACAGCTCTAGCTCCAGCTACAGCAATAAATGCTGCTCCAACAGCAGCTAGATACACAATGTCAACAACTTCTACAGCAGATACAACAACAGCTACAACTGCAAGACCAAATAAAGTAACACCTGCAGCAAAACCATGACCTCCAGCTATCAATAGAGGTATAGCTACTTTCAAAGCAGTCGTAACTGTAGTACCAGCCTTACATATAATTAAAACAGCAAGCCCACCAATAACAAAAGCTCGAGCTACAAGATAAAACACAGTACCAGCCACAGCTACGAAAACAGCTCCAGCTCCAGCAAAAGCAACAGCTACAGCAGCAACTACAACAACAGCTACATTAAAATTAATTCTCTTCCTTCCAACATGAGCAGCAATAACTCCAATAAAAGCTCCAAAAAAAGCCAATAGAGCTCCGCCTCCTGTACCTCCACTAGCAGCTCCAATACCACATCCAATAGTAACTGCATTAGCAAATGGATACAGATACTTCTGTTTCCAGTCTTTAACCTTGATTTCAGTAGCTTTCTCCATTCCTCTGCACCAGTCTCTTGATCTTCTCCAGCAGCTCTCTGACCTGAGAGGGATCCTCATCTCTGTTGTTGAAGACGTGGTATCCCAAACCATCTGGAAGTGGATTCTGATGAATGAATTGCTCAGTGGTGACCCCATCTGGCAGTTCATCTCCATGGGTGAAGAGGACAATGGTGTAACGTAATGCATCTTTCCCAAATGTCTGTTGAAGAATTTTCACATGTCGCTCCACATCAGTAACTCTCTTTAGTGGAATCACAAGTAGGAATGCATGAGGACCAGGTCCACTGAAAGAGATGCATTTAGGCTTCTCAGCGGTTATTGTCCATGGAGTATCCACTACCACCATTGGTCTACCTTCAAACTCTCCTCTTTCCGCTTGGCAGGTTAATGTTTCAGGGTTTTGGGATTGTCTGGCTGTGAATGCCCTTTTCCCTAATATGGTGTTTCCTGTTGCACTCTTTCCAGATCCACTGTCACCAACGAGCACAATCCGTAATTCCTCTGCATCTGTTGAAATAATTACAAAATTATATTTTTATATGTTTTTATATATTATGATATGGTTATGGTTATATTTTACCCTTTTTACCCTTGTTCCTGAATTTCCCCCTGGGGATTAATAAAGTTAGTGTACTCTACTCTACTCTACTCATTCTACAAACACATATGTAATATACATACACATCAATGACTGCAAAAGCACAAGGGTAGCCTAATGTTGTGTTCTTTCGAGAACATTCTGAAGAAAAATGAAATCACCATACTGCGTGGTTGTTCTTGTCAGACCTGTTTTTAAGGTGTGGTCTTACAGGCAGGAATTGGGAGATATTTGTTGTATACAGTGGAATGTTTATGAGGAACTGGAATACCTATTGTGCAATTTCATAATCGACCTGTCTTTCCACTCTCACTCAATATATGAATTGCAATATCAGACAAGAAGCATGAAACACATTAAAAAAATAAACTTTGGGAGGGGAAGATAATATGAAACAGAATATTTGAATCAATCCCCTAACATATATTTGTTTGCTGGTTGAAGAGCAATAACAAACAGTGCTTTGAGTATATACTGTAGGCTTTGCACAATCCCAGTGTAGGGAGACGAATGACATTCAGTGATATGGATTGTTACTTCCATCTGCGTCTACAGTATGTACAGCATGTACCCCTACGTATGTACATTTCTATGTGTGTACAGTATGCCTATCTTTTTCAAGATGGCTGAGCACATGAATATTCAATATTCTCAGAGTAGAAAGACAGTATAAATACACAGAACAAAGATGAGTTTTAATATCGGCTACTTACTTCCATCTTCGCTCTCCATATTTGTCTCTGCAATTTGATGTGTGCTGCCACTGCTCCAGTCCTGTTGAGTGGTTTGATTTTTATGTTGACTTTGCCGTAGTGAACTTACCGGTAGTCCCCTCCCTCAGATAAGTGTCATCAGCGTGTGGAATGTGGATGTCATTTCCTTAGGCCAGGGTTGGGGAACCTTTCTCATTCGAAGAAGTTCTCATCCTTTTAAACAAACACCACCATCTTTAGGTTCCCTGAATGTAACTTAATTGTATTGCAAATGTATTTTCTAAGATTCCATTACAAAATATGTCATATTTCATGTGAAGCTGCATAACATTAGAATTATATCAAGGACTGGATAAAACACCCTCAAATGGCCCTCGAGACATAGGTAGGTTCCCCACCCCTGCCTTAAGCTGGGCTTACACTGTGCGACTTTTGCCCCGATTTTGCCCCGATTTGGCACTCGCACGACTTTTTGAGATTCGGGCCGATTTCTTGCTCAATCGCAGGTCAATCGTGAGTCTCGCATCGTGCAGTGTACATGGGGTAACGACAAGCGATTTCTCCTCACGATCGTGCAATTGCAGGGTCACAAGAAAATCAAAACGGTTTGAAATTCTTGTCGTGGCTCGTGCGTAAATCGCAGAGTTAAAGCAGTGCTACGACCCGATTTGACACTTCACATGCACAAATTAATAGGGCCGTGCGATTCGCTGTTGAGCGCGACCTCATCTCCACCTCAGGTGCGCATGTTCCCTCCTCTGCAGACCGGGGAAACATGCCTGTCGCGTCGTACGGTGGAAGCATTTCGCTCACATCCGACTGTGGGCTCGTGTAGTGTGAGGACGTGAGTCATGAGCCGTGAACCTTTTAAAAGTTAAATTCCATCGTGCAGTGTGAGCAGAAGCTAAAGACCCACGAGTGAAAATATCGTACTGTGTATGCCCGGCTTTAGGCCTTTTTTGACCTGCTTGTCAAAAATACCTTAGTTCTTGCTGTCATCCACTGCACCTGTCATAATCTTACCCCCTTTGATACCTACACTACCCAGAGGAACACACTGCATACCACAGATACTGCATACCAGGACACTATGATGAGTTTAAGGAGTTGTATTTATTAAGCTGTTGTTAAAATAGTCTTTTGGATGACAGAGGAAGGGAGGCTAAATGTTCAGTCACAACCTGCATGGGCCCATGGAGTAATTCAGAGTTCATGTTCAGCTTTTTATGCATCATGCAAGGATGCAAGGAGACCAGGAGATGTATTTGTCACCTGGCCCTCGAGACATAGTTTTCCCCACCCCTGCCTTGGGCCTTTTTTGTCCTGCTTGTCAAAAATACCTTAGTTCTTGCTGTCATCCACTGCACCTGTGTCATAATCTTGCCCCCTTTGATACCTACACTACCCAGAGGAACCACAAATACTGCATACCACAAATACTGTATACCAGGACATCAGGAGTTACATTTATTAAGGAGTTGTATTTATTAAGGAGTTGTATTTATTAAGCTTATTGTTATTAAAACGGTCTTTTGGAGGACAGAGGAAGGGAGGCCGAATGTTAAGTCATAACCTGCATGCACCCACAGAGTAACTCAGAGTTCATGTTCAGCTTTTTATGCGCATGCAAGGAGACCAGGAGATGTATTTGTCACATTCACACAATTATCACAAGTAATACAGTGGAAAGATGCAGTTGAATCACAGTTGTATGCTTGTATGATGAATAGTTGTGAGTGGGTGGGGGTTAAAGGAACAATGGTAGAAAGAGCATGGGGGAGATGGTGCAGAATATTATTAATTTTACTGTATCTTACAACAATGTAATGTCACACTGCAGGACACAAATTACAAAAATTAAGTGAAATTCCACGGACCTCTAACAGCTCTAAAGACTTTAGCCTTTGAACAATATAACTTCAAGAATTGGAATGTTTTTTTTATCTATTTTTTAAATGTTAGACCCTTATTTGTCAACCACCCCCACGGCTCAGTATGGGGTAGACCAGCCAGCAACAGCCAGAGTGACTGCGTGAGGCGGGCCCGTGTGCCATGACCCTCCTCGTCTTCCATGTGACTGCCAGAACAGCTGGGGGAACAGGAAGATGAATTACCAGTTGAGGCGTTCAGTGCACAAATGAGCAGCAACTAATCACGACACATGTAGAGTCCATGTTGAAAGCACTGCACACATTACACTACAAATGACTCTGGAAGTCGACCTCTGGCGAGCATTATGCCGTCACATTCCACGTCTCGTGCCATTCATCTGCCACCTTACCTGGAAAAAGTAACTAGTTACAATTACTAGTCTCCAAAAAAGTAACTGCATTAGTAACTGTGTTACTTCACTAGAAAAGTAACTAGTTACCAGGGAGAGTATTTATTGCATTATTTTTTTTTTTTTTCAAGCTTAAAAATGTCAGAGAAACAAAAAAAAAACCCAGTTAAATGCGGTATTCTTGTCCTGTGATGTTATTTTGGCTGTGATTTTTGCTTAACTGTCCAAGATCTTCATGACCTATTATCAGTGGTGAATGTCAATTCACAACATTTTTCGGCAGTGACATGATTCCGGTATTTCCAGTTGGAAAATGCAGCCTTGCAGCTTGATGCTGCCATTGACCATCTCTGTGTGCAGTATAATAATAACTTGTGTGTCTCTACGTGCGTGGGAACGAGCTAATAACTTGTGTGTCTCTACGTGTCGATTATCCACCCACCTAACTTTAGCAAATAATGATCAGCGATTTTGTTGTCATGCATGCAAAGGGTGAACGGCTTGTTACAGATTTATGCGACACCTTGTTGCCATTTGCTTCTTGATTTTGTCAGCAGTGGGGCACACTGGCGCAGCAATTTATCAAATTGAAATGCGTCACCTTACTTCCCAAGTAACGATAACAGCGATAGTTAGTAAAGCCGTTATACTCTAACGCCCTTATACACTGTATGTGATGAAGGTCAGAGCAACCGTATCTCACTNATTTCGTGAAGNATTAACGAAAAAAAATTGATTAATTTTCGTGGTGCATTCACGTTATTCCCCGCCTTTCGTAAAGTCTTCACGAAAATAATAGATTAATTTTCACGCTGCCTATTCACTTGAATTGCCCGACTGTTGCCTAGCGACCCACTAGTTTGATGCCCTTTCGGTAGCCTACCGTCACATGGTAATCAAACATTTCAAACAAGCAATTTAGGGTTAGGTTTAGGGTCAAGGTTAGGGTTAAGGTTAGGGTTAGGGTTAGGTTTAGGGTTAAGTAGGGTTAAGGTTAGGGTTAGGTTTAGGTTTAGGTGACATAAAGCGTAAGTACCGAAAGGGCGTCGAATTAGTGAGTCCCGAGTGTATCAGCAGTGTTCTGTCAGCACCCCCTCCCCGCCCCTGCAGACATTTGGATAACCATAGCAGCAGTGGGGCAATTCAAGTGAATAGGCAGCGTGAAAATTAATCTATTATTTTCGTGAAGACTTTACGAAAGATGGGCAATAACGTGAACGCACCACGAAAATTAATATATTATTTTCGTGAAGACTTTACGAGATAGGGCTTGTCAGAGAGGTATTAGAAATCACCACAGTACTCTTCAGTATAATCACAAAACAATAATGAAGCTCTTGAGACAGGTAGGTACGATATAGTATCCTCTCCTATTTAACCCTAACCAAAAAACACTGTACAAAAATTCCAACATATACTTTGTATATATATATATATATATATATATTTAAAACACAGTCAAACCCATCTCAATTACAGTAATTAGCAGTAATGAATGTTAACCATGAGCCGTTTTAAAAATCCCATAGAACAGAAACCAAAAGGCATTACAATCACATTAGGTTAGATTTTCTTATGGCAAGTTTTTTACCCCGACAAATCTCATTGAGGTACGTCAGTTAACATTTGGGCAGTCATGGGTAAGTGGTTAGGGTAACAGACTTGTGGCCCAAAGTTTGCCGGTTCAACTCCCGACCCCCCAAGGTGGTGAGGAGCGTAATTATCCAATTGCTCTCCACCATCCTCCTCCATGACTGGGGTACCCTGAGCATGATACTCTACTGTCCCCCATCCTCCTCCATGACTGGGGTACTCTGAACATGATACTCTACTGTCCCCCATCCTCCTCCGTGACTGGGGTACCCTGAACATGATACTCTACTGTCCCCCATCCTCCTCCGTGACTGGGGTACCCTGAACATGATACTCTACTGTCCCCCATCCTCCTCCGTGACTGGGGTACCCTGAACATGATACTCTACTGTCCCCCATCCTCCTCCGTGACTGGGGTACCCTGAACATGGTACTCTACTGTCCCTCGTCCTCCTCCATGACTTAGGTACCCTGAGCATGGTACTCTACTGTCCCCCATCCTCCTCCGTGACTGGGGTACCCTGAACATGATACTCTACTGTCCCCCATCCTCCTCCGTGACTGGGGTACCCTGAACATGATACTCTACTGTCCCCCATCCTCCTCCATGACCGAGGTGCCCTGAGCATGGTACTGTAACTGTCCCCCATCCTCCTCCATGACCGAGGTGCCCTGAGCATGGTACTCTACTGTCCCCCATCCTCCTTCATGACTGAGGTACCCTGAGCATGGTACTCTACTTTCTCCCATCCTCCTCCATGACTGAGGTACTCTGAACATGGTACTCTACTGCCCCCCATCCTCCTCCATGACTGAGTTACCCTGAGTATGGTACTCTACTGTCCTCCATCCTCCTCCATGATTGAGGTACCCTGAGCATGGTACTCTACTGTCCCCCATCCTCCTCCATGATTGAGGTACCCTGAGCATGGTACTCTACTGTCCTCCATCCTCCTCCATGACTGAGGTACCCTGAGCATGGTACTCTACTGTCCTCCATGACTGAGGTGCCCTGAGCATGATACTCTACTGTCCCCCATACTCCTCCATGACTGAGGTACCCTGAGCATGGTACTCTACTGTGCCCCATCCTCCTCCATGGTACTCTACTGTCCCCATCTTCTTCCATGACTGAGGTACCCTGAGCATAGTAGTCAACTGTCCCCTATCCTCCTCCATGACTGTGGTACCCTGAGCAAGATACTCTACTGTCCCCCATCCTCCTCCATGATTGAGGCACCCTGAGCATGGTTCTCTAATGTCCTCCATCCTCCTCCATGACTGAGGTACCCTGAGCATGGTACTCTACGGTCCTCCATGACTGAGGTACCCTGAGCATCATACTCTACTGTCCCCCATTCTCCTCCATGACTGAGGTACCCTGAGCATGGTACTCTACTGTTCCCCATCCTCCTCCATGGTACTCTACTGACCCCATCCTCCTCCGTGACTGAGGTACTCTGAGCATTGTACTCAAATGTCCCCTATCCTCCTCCATGACTGAGGTACCCTGAGCATGCATGTTACTCTACTGTCCCCCATCCTCCTCCATGACTGAGGTGCCCTGAGCATGGTACTCTACTGTCCCCCATCCTCCTCCAGGACTGGGGTACCCTGAACATGGTACTCTACTGTCCCCCATCCTCCTCCATGACTGGGGTACCTTGAGCATGGTACTCTACTGCCCCCCATGTATGGTAAAAAAGCTGCACTCCCGGATCAATTTCTTGCAGTTTTAATACTGGTCAGGGTTCCCACGGGTCATGGAATTTCTGGAATATCATGGAATTTCATAAAAGTTTTTCCAGTCATGGAAAGTCATGGAATTTTACCATTTTGCATGCATAGTCATGGAATTTTCTGAATAGTTGTGTAAAAAACAAAACTCTTGCTTGGTGTATAACACTGTTTCTTACTGGTTATACTAGAACGCTTCGCCGACATTCTACAATGCAGTTAGCCCACTGAAGTGTAGCGGTGGCTCTGCGTCGGCTCTGGGGATGAAGATAATTTTTAAAAAAGTTTTAATGTCATTTCTTTTGACAGAAGTGGTCATGGAAATTCAGTTTTTTGGGGTCTGGAAAGTCATGGATAATCATGGAATTTTATATTTGAATTAGAGTGGGAACCCTGACTGGGTTAGTATGCCATGCTAACCCAGTATTACAACTGCAAGAAATTGATCCGGGAGTGCAGCTTTTTTTTTTTACCATACATGAACTTTGCTGTTTGCCTGCACCCAAAGACCTTGTAAGAAACTTTTCGGAGTTGAGCACACTTTCTCTACTAAAATACTCTTCTGCCCCCCCCCCCCATCCTCCTCCCTGATCTTGGTACTACTCCTGACGCACTGCTCCCTTGGCCTTAGGGCAGGGGTACTCAATTAAAAGTCCCCGAGGGCCAGTTTTTCAAAATTCCTCCCAATAAAGGGCCGCGCCGGGCCGACACGACCCCGACCCCCCCCACCCCCCACCCCCAAAAATAAAATAAAAATAAATAAATAAGTAAATAAAATAAAACATGATAAATCCTTTGTAAGCACAATACACACGCACTCACACCCACAGCAGATATTTAGTTTCTAGTGACAGGATGGGAGAACATTTCTCTCATAAAGGGCCTGCATTGTGGGGTGAGGTGCTGCCTTGCTCTCATTGGCACCCACCCTTCAGTATTTTTTTTTTTAAATGACATAAGATTATCTGTTAGCCTATATCTGCAGACTACATTCATAAAGATTTATTTCTTAGTGAGAAAACCAATAAGCCTGAAGATAACACTTTTCAAACACATGTTGCTTATTATGACTTTGTTTATGCAGCTCTCACATGCATAATGAGAATCAGAGGCAGTAGGCCTAATGGACCCAACAAAGAGGACACATAGATAGGAGAACACCAGGTTTTGTCAACAAGAAAATGGCACATTTGATGCCATGTTGATTAAATGCAAAAGCCAATAATAAATTGTCAAGTTGCTCATAACTTTGTTTGCAGTCTTATGAGGGTCTTTGCATTCCAAACGAACTATTTGGGGACTGTTTAAAAGTGTGAAAAGTTTATTAAGCAATTCGTTTTTAATAGGCTACCAATAGTTAGCTGCCAGCAGAGTTCAAACACAGTTTGCCTTCATTTGTGTTAGCAACTAGCTACAGCTACTGCTAAACCAATTCGAAGTCCTAACACACTGTTTGCAATCAAATGTGGACCATTACTTTCAAAAACGATGCATAGAGAACTTTGCGAATAATTTATTTACAGGCTCTGATACAGTCCTTCCTTTGTAGTCTACCTCACAACCTCTAATGCCAGCGTCGTAGGTGCTTCTGTCCAACCGTATCACGCACCAGTCGTAAAGTCTTCACGAAAAAAATGGGGGAATTTCTGGGGGAAATTGTGTACAAGGACGTGGTGAATTCACGATATTGCCCGTGTTTCGTGGTTGATTTACGGTTTCAGTCTCGTGGTTGATTTACGATATGCATTGAAAACTACGTGGTTGATTTACGATATGCATGCGTTGGCATTTGCGTTGGCATTTTTGCACAGGGGCGGGGACCGGCCGCGACAGAACCAGAACCAGGGAACGGCAGCTTTTGTGATATGCACCGGAATTCTCATCCGCCTTGTACAGGGTACAGTGGGGTAAATCAAATATAGCCTACCTGTGTAACAATTCGGTTCCTGCCGTACAGTGGGGTAAATCAAATATGGCCTACCTGTGTAACAATTTTGTGATATGCACCGGAATTCTCATCCGCCTTGTACAGGGTACAGTGGGGTAAATCAAATATAGCCTACCTGTGTAACAATTCGGTTCCTGCCGTACAGTGGGGTAAATCAAATATAGCCTACCTGTGTAACAATTCGGTTCCTGCCGTACAGTGGGGTAAATCAAATATAGCCGAATTCCGGTGCATATCGATATCGGTTCCTGCCATACATTTGTCCCACATCGCTTGATGAGAATTCCGGTGCATATCACAAAAGCTGCCACACCGGCCGCGACAGAACACTGCAGATACATTCCTTTGATCAAAGTAGCCTACATCAAATGCACTGTAGCCATGACAGAACCGGCCGCCTCCCGATTTTAAAACACCGCTGATAGCCTGATTACACTCATGCCCGTAGGCCTACTCCTTCCCAGTAAAAATAAAATAAAATAACGATTGAATAAATAAGTAGCCCCTCGTGCCTTCTTTATTGGAATGCGGAGGTAGGTGCAATGAAAATATCGGAGTGAGGAGTTAGGTGCAATGAAAAGCGAAAACATTTTATTATTGCCCGTGTTTCGTGGTTGATTTAAGATTTGAGTCTCGTGGTGGATTTACGATATGAATGCGTTGGCATTTGAAAACTACGTGGTTGATTTACGATATGCATGCATGTAGTCTACAACTAAAACGTGTTTTGGCAGCTGATGAATGGCAGCGCATCTTCCTGATTTCCACCTTCTGTTTAAAATGACACGGGGAGTGACATGAAGCCGCCCACCGATTTAAAACACCGCTGGTGATTAGGCTACACTCCTGCCCGTAGGCTATCTTTGAATTTACACTCCTGCCCGTATCCGTATCCACATGCATATGTAGCCTACTGCGTCAGGGCGGTGGGTCCCAGACGCTGATGCTACTGATGCTGATGCACCACTCCTACTCACCTTTTCTCTGAAAGATGCTGATGTAGGCCTAGTCACCACCTTGCCCAGTGGTTTTCAAAGTGTGTGTGTCACAAAGTGTTGATTAAATGGTCTCTCTTAACACTACTCTTACTGTATTATTATAAGGCACTCTAGAATGGTGCAAGAGCTCCCATTCATTTTCAATGGGCGGTATTTTCAATGGGACTATTATTGTATAGGTAGGTTTGATACCTCACTACATCTCCATCCAGAAGAATTGACCAGGATTATTACAGACACGGTATACACTAACATTTAATGTGCATTTACCACTGATATTATAGAAGAAACTCACACGATTTCAAGTATTTATTTACAGTATTTATTTACACACACACACACACACACACACACACACACATGCGCGTGCACAGATTTTGGGGGGCAGGTGCATTGTTTAAAAAAAACACACACAAAAAAAACAAATAAGCTTTGAATAATAATAATAATAACACTATAATGATAGTAATAAAAACAAAAGAAATCAACACAAAAACAACTAAAATGTGCCTTACACACACACACACACACACACACACACACACACACACACACACACATGCGCGTGCACAGATTTTGGGGGGCAGGTGCATTGTTTAAAAAAAACACACACAAAAAAACAAATAAGCTTTGAATAATAATAATAATAACACTATAATGATAGTAATAAAAACAAAAGAAATCAACACAAAAACAACTAAAATGTGCCTTACACACACACACACACACACACACACACACACACACACACACACACACACACACACATGCGCGTGCACAGATTTTGGGGGGCAGGTGCATTGTTTAAAAAAATCACACACAAAAAAACAAATAAGCTTTGAATAATAATAATAATAACACTATAATGATAGTAATAAAAACAAAAGAAATCAACACAAAAACAACTAAAATGTGCCTCACGGTAGCCAGACTGAGCCCTCCTTGTGAATCAGGTCTGGAGTAAAGTACTTGGTAAATGTTAAAGGGACACTGTGCAGGAAATGGTCAAAAAAGGTACTGCAACTATGCTGCTCATTGAAACTGGGCTGCATATTGCCAAATTTGGTCTTTACATGAAAGTGTACTAAGTAATAAACAAATATTTTCTAGTATGGTCCGAGTGCAGTCATTTTTGCAGCTGAAAGTGGCTATTTTTGGAAATTCAAAATGGCGGACTATGTTGAAGATCCCTTTTTCATGTATGAAAAGTGCAATTTTTCCAGTCATAATGAATACTTAGAATTTGATGGTGGTTGTGTACTCATGAAAAAGGTAACATTAGTGAAAGGGCAGCATGAATTCTGGAAATAGATTTGAATGTCGATGATAATCAGGCCAGCGTCATGGTGCCTCCCTTCATGGCGAGTGCTGGGGAGCTTTGAGGTCACTGAGAGAGAGAATTGTAAACATTAGACAGCTCTGTAGTTTTTCATTTCTACCAAATCTATAATTGTTAATTTGTACCACAATTGCATGTGAATATATATGTGGAGACAGCAACATGACAGCAGGGAATCTGGCCTTTTCCGCTGGAAAATACTGGTGTAGCTGGGCCATTCATGTCAACACAGTAATTTGCAAGTCGCTCACCCATTTGCAAGTAAGGTTGTTATGACACCCGGTCGCTTTCAGCCATTAAGTGCACTTAGAGCTGTTACTCAACACACTGCTACTATTTCACACATTTTAAACGTTGCCATTTTGCAGGAAGAGGAGCACCAGTTTCATTTCTCAACATTTGAAACAAAACTGTAAACAAAATTAATTGTGACCAGTTGATAATGGTTAATTATGTCCCTTTAAATGACTGTGATTGATGTTGAGGTTTATTTTTAGTTTAGTTTTCAAGTTGTACTCGTACATACATAGTGACATGTACATACATAGTGTAAGTAGTAAAGAAAAAAAATCTGGTTCAAAGCCTTGGATACTGTAGATGTAACATCAATGAAACATGCAACATAATTACCTTAAACTGTCTGCCAGGTTGGAGCGAAATCCTTCCCGCTGAAAAAGAGTTTGTTAACAGTTCATTAACTAGGTCACAAGTAGGGTACAAGTGCTATCGTAACAGTAATTTGCTGTGTAGTACTTACCATTCTGGGCATGGTTCCCATTTCAGAAGTCTTTGGAACACTCCCTGTGAAGGGAATACAATTATGTAATTTGTAGTTTGTAAAAGTGTGTATACACTGCAATTACCATTACATGACTTGTCTTTATTCCGTAAAATGCACCATTCACTTGTATAGATCCATACATTGTTCAAACATGGTATAATTTTGAATGATTTACTTGTTAATAAGTGAGAGGCAACCCCGTACCAATTATATTTTCCCCTAACGTTAACACCAGTTTATTATTTCTACTGTACTTTTCATATGCAATAAGCATGTCTTACCCTCCTTGTTCTTTCTTTCAAAACCCCAGCAATGGGGTATGTTTCGGCCTGGTGGTACTGGCACGCTGATAACAGAAAAGGGACAAATAAGTTACTTATTACTCCGGTAACAATATTTAATTGAGAGACCACTGGTTTCAAAGTTTGCCATACCTGTCTCATAACGTGCACAACAATTTATTCACAGGGGAGATCTTCGCCTATCCAATGTTTCTCCATAAAGCGCTAATGCCATGCAACGCAACCTTCTTTGCAATGGATGTGGCTTGCAAGTACTGGCCATACCTTCAGAAGGCTGCCAACCACCTGCCAGAGCTCCTAGAGCTTTTGAATTCCACACCCCTCCTTAGTGTCATGCATGCACAAAACCACGAGACCAAGTGTCAGGTAAGTAATGATGTATTCATGTGTACGGGTATTGAAATGGCAATAGATTTCGTGTCAGGTGTTAGTGTTGAAATGGTGTCAGTGTTGAAATGCCATGTTGTGATCTTTGTAGATTGCTTGGAGTGGAAAATACATTGAGGGTGCCGGGACTACTGCGGGAGAGGAAGTAGAGCAAGTGAACAGCTACCTGTCCCGCTGTGCTTTGACAACAAAGTACATGTCCAAAGGAGGTATTTGCTCCTCTTGCTATAGGCCTACATGTTTCTGGGCTTTTGTTGCTGTTCATTGCACAATGGCCTTCATGTCCATTTTAACTCTTTTGTCTTTTGACAGCACGTGTGGACATGCTGACTGTTCATGCCTTAGGGTGGAACAAGAAGAAAACCTCTGGACTGCAACAAGCCCTGTGCTCCCGATATGCCAAGGTAAGGCCGTCATTTCACAGTCATTGAGGCTGTCTTTTTTTGCTGCAACATTGCTTGTGAAACACTTCTGTGGTACTGTTGCACTGCACTACAGCCTTCATGGATGTTTTTTGTATCTTTTTGTATTTTTGTATTGCTTTTTCCAGACATGCAAGATGCTGACGGAAGCTGAGAAGGAAGAGCAGCAGAAAAAGGAGGATCTGGCCTGCACTGATGGAGCTGCATGGGTTGCTGAAGTGCAGGAATGGGCAACCCGCGGTAAATGCAGCTATTATTATTTTCTGTTCTCCCATACTTCTTTCCTCCTAAATTGGATCCTCCAAACTCTTCACTGAAATGATGGTGTGAAAACGGCAGCCTGTATTGTATTTCATTTCATCTTGAGCTAATGTTAATGTCTTACATTTACCAGCTACAGTTTTGGCAGATTCATTGACTTTTGACAACTCACAGGTTTGTCTTTATATTCACAGTAAGAACACGCCCTTTGAAGCTGCAGCAGGACATAGAGGGCCGCTATCTTAACCTTCGACAGAGGAAGCAAGCTCTGTACCGAAAGAATGGTATCTTTGTAATGTCCATAGAAAGTATTTCAGGATTTTTTAGTTAGTGCAGCTTACGCATAACCTCTCAGTCCTTGTATTTTCTGATTGTTTTCCAGACAGTGGTCAGTTGCGTCATCGTCTGCGGAGCGAGATGACTGTTGTTAAGAACAGGCTTCTTAAAGACATTGCCACCTTCAACAGTGCATCGCCAACAACGACAATCGACATTGGAACCGTGGAGCGATCATTGTCAGGAGATGGACCAGCTGTTTTTTGGCCTTGGGATGTGCAGGGGAGTGGTAAGAGAATTGTTCATTTATTCTGTTTTAGGCTACTCAAGTGTTTTTTTTTGTCATTCAAACATTTAAGTGACACCATTACAAATCTTGAAACTGCCAGTTTTCAATTACATACTGACAATTACCACATGGAAAAGTGACAGGGGGTGGGGGCCATCAAGGGTGTTACAGGCCCATCTAATTAGTATTCAAACAACAGAAACTGGATTAATTTACTAGTACTTTTTCACACTTGTAAGGAAACAACAATGCTGTTAATATGTCTGTACTCTACTCTACTCTACTCTTTGCCTTTCAGTCAGACTTGAGGACAAGCATGCCTACTTTGTGGCCTCGATGCGCAGGAAGCGCTTGGAAGAAGAGAAAGGCATCCTCGTGAAGGAGATGGAACAGCACACTACATCACTGAAAAGATTGATGTCTTGTCTAGAAGCAAAGATGTCATCGGCAGGTAAGTTGCAATTGTCAAACCTACTGTATATGTACCATCAAATAAAAAAATGAGAATTTTGCTTTCTTTGACATTTATCTGCACTGTTCAACTTGGAGGTTGTATTCTGACATGCCATGTGTTTGTCGTCGTATTTTTGATGTTGCATCTGCAGAGTCACAAAATGAGGGCCTTTCTGCCTTCTGTCGAAGACGGCTTCATGACCTGACAATCGTCCATCTTTCTGCTGTGGCAAGCTACAGGGCTGTTTTAAGCCCACAGGGGACCAATAGGCCATCTTGTGAGGAAGGGCAGGGAGATGACGGGAATGAGGACGATGTACACAGCAGTGATTTCTCATACACCAGTGATGAGGAAGAAACGGAGTGTAGGTACGGTGTAGAGAAACAAACATTGCATGGGAAAAACACAATGTCCAACTTACTTTGTTTTACCTCACAGAGTGTGAAGGGGCATGCTAATGTATCCCTTAGCTACTAATCTTTCCCTAATCCATTTTCTGTCTTTGTCATCTTTCTAGTTCTTTAATCTGAGACGGTTTGGAATCATCAATCATCATTCCTTGGTAAGTGTTTTGAAAGAATACTTTGAATACCAATGTTTGATATCTTCTGTAATTACTGTAGTATGTATATAAAAGAAGTGAGTACATTTCTCACTTGTCTGCATTTTTGTAAGTGTTTCTTTAAATGGGACATTTCTTAAAATGATATTGACACAAGGAACATTAGACAGCATGAAGTTATAACTGCTGTATATTTACTTATTATCCCTATTCCCTCCATCATCTCCTCCAAGACACCCGCAGCTGTCTCCTTTCTCCTGCTTTCTCCAACACACCAACAGCCTCTCTCTGTCCTGCTCTCCTCTGTCTCCTCCATCCTGATCTCCAGTGCAGCAGCAGTGCCATCCATGTCACCCCCAGCAGCAGCACTGGCATTCATGCCCTCAGTAGCACCCAGGACAGAAAACACAACATTTAAATTAAACTGTTAAAAAACTCTGTTAAGCTATTGCCATTCCACCAAGAACTAAGTGATTGCTGTGAGTTATTCAGCCAGTGGAATGTGCTGTGTGTGTGTATGTGTGTGTGTGTGTGTGGGGGGGGGGGGGACTTTTTTTTGTTTTGTTCCACTGCTGCATGTGTATGTTTGTGTTGTAAATAAATACTTGAATGTTTGAACATGCCTCTCGTGTGAGTTTCTTTACTTGGTAGGTTCTTGCATATGAAATGTATAGTGTGTCTTTAATAGCCTAATATTCATAGTCAATTCTTCTATCCCATTTAAAGGCTTAAACATTACATTATGAATTGCCGGTATTACTTTTCAAGGTTAAAGTCCCTCTAGCAATGCTTGGGGTTAGGTGTCCTGCTCAACGGCACTTCAGCCATGGATGGAGGTGTAGGGAGAGGTTAGGGTGGGATTAAAACCTACAACCCCATAGATAGAAAGAACACATAAAATAATACAGTAATCAACACTTTGTGACCCCCCCCCCCCCCCCCCCCCCACACCCCCCCCACACACACACACACACACACACACTTTGAAAACCACTGGTCAATGTGGTGACTAGGCCTACATCAGCATCAGCATCTTTCAGAGAAAAGGTGAATAGGAGTGGTGCGTGCATCACCATCAGTGGAGCATCAACGTCTGGGCATGATCATAGGGTGACCATCTGTCCGGACTTCGGGTGGACAACCCCGCACCCTAACCCACCGCCCTGTCGCAGTAGTCCTACCCGTGGCTTCAAATCGCCGGTGGGCGGCTTCATGTAAATTCAAAGATAGCCTACGGGCAGGAGTGTAATTACCAGCGGTGTTTTAAATCCGGAGGCGGCTTATGTCACTCCCTCCCCGTGTAATTTTAAACAGAAGTTGTAGACTACATGCATATCGTAAATCAACCACGTAGTTTTCAAATGCCAACGCATGCATAGGCCTATCGTAAATCAACCACGAGACTCAAATCTTCTGTCGCAGTAGTCCTACCCGTGGCTTCAAATCGCCGGTGGGCGGCTTCATGTAAATTCAAAGATAGCCTACGGGCAGGAGTGTAATTACCAGCGGTGTTTTAAATCCGGAGGCGGCTTATGTCACTCCCTCCCCGTGTCATTTTAAACAGAAGTTGTAGACTACATGCATGCATATCGTAAATCAACCACGTAGTTTTCAAATGCCAAATCTTAAATCTTAAATCAACCACGAAACACGGGCAATAATAAAATGAAGTGTAATCAGGCTATCAGCGGTGTGTGGAGTAGGGCTACGGGCATGAGTCTCCCCGTGTCATTTTAAACAGAAGTTGTAGACTACATGCATGCATATCGTAAATCAACCACGTAGTTTTCAAATGCCAAATCTTAAATCTTAAATCAACCACGAAACACGGGCAATAATAAAATGAAGTGTAATCAGGCTATCAGCGGTGTGGAGTAGGGCTACGGGCATGAGTGTAATCAGGCTATCAGCTGTGTTTTAAATCGGGAGGCGGCCGGTGTGGCTATCAGCGGTGTGGAGTAGGGCTACGGGCATGAGTCTCCCCGTGTCATTTTAAACAGAAGTTGTAGACTACATGCATGCATATCGTAAATCAACCACGTAGTTTTCAAATGCCAAATCTTAAATCTTAAATCAACCACGAAACACGGGCAATAATAAAATGAAGTGTAATCAGGCTATCAGCGGTGTGGAGTAGGGCTACGGGCATGAGTGTAATCAGGCTATCAGCTGTGTTTTAAATCGGGAGGCGGCCGGTGTGGCAGCTTTTGTTATATGCACCGGAATTCAAGCGATGCGCAAATGCCAACGCATGCATATCGTAAATCAACCACGTAGTTTTCAATGCATATCGTAAATCAACCACGAGACTGAAACCGTAAATCAACCACGAAACACGGGCAATATCGTGAATTCACCACGTCCTTGTACACAATTTCCCCCAGAAATTCCCCCATTTTTTTCGTGAAGACTTTACGACTGGCGCGAGATAGGGCTCTCTGTCCGGAGCCTGCAGTGACTGAACAAAGAGGGAGAAACTGCCTGAGGGGGCGGGGCACGGCACGCTTCTTCATTGCGTCTGTGGCGCGATTTCAAAATAAGAGCCGACAGCGCGATCGGACCCAAAAAAAAAAAAAAATTTTTTTTTTTTAATTTTTCAAAATTATTCGAGAGCCAAAAATAGATGCTCCGCGAGCCACAAATGGCTCGCGAGCCGCTATTTGAGTATGGGGGCCATAGGGTGCCATTAGGGATGCATGGATGAGGCATACATGCAATTTTGTTGTTTGCAGTGGGCACTATGTGCTGTGGAGTGTTGTGCCAAGGCAAGGCAATTTATTTCTAAAGTGCATTACATACATTGAAGCAATTCAATGTGTTTTACAAAGAGATGCAATCCATGCAAAACAGAACAGCACGAAAAAATGCCAGAAGACAAAAAGCATAAACGCATAAAAACAATAGCAGCGCAAGGCGTGCTGTAAAAGAAGAAAGTCCCACATGTGCCCTTTCACTTTCACTGTCAGTTATGGGGGAGAATGTCTGAACATTGGATTATATTATTACTCATTCATTTAAGCATGGTCTCCATAAAGTAGGAAGGCAATGAATTAACTTTTTAATCCTACCTTGCAGGCCTACCGCTTTTAAATAATCATGATCTGATGGTGTTGTTGTGTTGTGCACTGGCGCCCTCCTCAGGCCATACTTGGGCGATACAGCGCCCCATAGACTACAAACAATGCAATGTGTGTGTGTGTTAGTTAACATGAAGAAGAGTAGGTAGAACGCTTCTTTTGGAGAGTGCAATGTTCCACAAAAATGAAAGAAAACACCTTTGTCCAGGCATTTCAGTTGATTTGTTGAATTTTAATGTATTAGCCCACATAATAAAGATCGTTTTGGACTTTTTCAATCAAGTAACTTGTCTACATGGTGGGCACACACATGGAGCTCATGTGACTGCTATGGCATTTACTACGCTGTTGTGTCTATTGTGTAGTCTGATAATGTGCGCTGTTCTCAGTTCAACACTAACTACACAATAATACAATATCCCAATACGATACAATAATAAAATATGATCAAACCAGATATCGCAACCAGATTAAAAAGGGGCAAACCACTCAAAGACACATCCGCTGGTCAGTGTTTCATCACTGCAAACGCAACAGCCAGCAGGGCTATGGCAGCGGTGGCGGCGGCACCAGAGACGACACCCAGTACAACTGGCAACTGTGTTGCCATGGCGAGTCTTATTGCCGTGGATACTCTTGTTATCCCTCTCCGCCTGCCTCCTGGCCTCCTCATGTGTGACGTTTGCATTCTCTCTCCTAAGGAGCTCCACTTCCTCTCGTATGGACCTCTCTGCCTCCCTGAACATCTCATTGGTGAAGCAGCTTCCTCCATTCCTCTGCACCATGGCGTTGATCTTCTCTAGCAGCTTTCTGACCTGAGATGGATCCTCGTCTCTGTTGTTGAAGACGTGGTATCCTCCACCACACTTGCGGATGAAGGCGCGAAGATCTGGATTTTGACTAACCAAGACTTGTATGGAATCTCCATCTGTCTCCAAGTCATCTCCGTGAGTGAAGAGGACCATTGTGTAATGCAATGCCTCCTCTCCAAACATCATCTGGATAACGTGCACAGGGCTCCTGCCTACTGTCTTTGGGTGGATCACAACTAGGAAAGCGTGAGGTCCAGGAGCACTGAGAGAGGTGCACTTAGAGATCTCTGTATTGCTGTCTGGGTTAAAGCGGCCTGGACTATCGACCACGGCCACCGGTCTACCTTCACACTCGCCTCGTTCCTTCTGCCACTCTGGCGTGGTGGAGGATCCAAAAGCCCGCCATCGCAAGATGGTGTTTCCTGTTGAGCTCTTCCCAACTCCACTCTGACCAATGAGCACGATCCTCATTTCCTCTGGCGCTGGTGGAATATTTTACAAACACATCAGTGCTTATCTATGTATCAAAGTCACAATCAAAGTCACCCCATTGGGTTGGAGAGAGGGCCTCATTAACTTATAGGTAATTTGCCTTTGGCTATGTCCTGCCCCCTTAGGTTAAAGTTGCAAGGTTGGAGATAACACAATCAATTCAAAAGGATAGTTTAATTTCATTGACTGTTCATTAACTTATAGGTAATTTGCTTTTGGCGAAGTCTTGCCCCCTTAGGTTACAGTTGCTAGGTTGGACTGATAAATGTTCTAGCCTCTGATATAATTGTGGATTCTGCAGGGACAAAATCGCGACACGAAAATATAAAATTTACATCAGAGAGGATTTATGGGTATGATGAGAGAGCAAACGTTTCAGTTTTTCTGGGTGGTACTGCAATTTTGTTAGAAAGATGCTAAGAGGCTGACTCGCAGAGGTCAAACCTGTAAGAAATCAGAAGGGTATAACTCCCGGGTTATTGTGCATTTGATTTAAATCCACATTGGTTTCTCAAAACCCACAGTAATATTTTGAGGTTTCAACCAACAGCGAGGACAATTTTGAGGATTAGCTGCCACAGAGGTAGAAAATAAGACTAGAGTTGACCCCGCCCCCCTTTTCATGGCAATCCTGGCGGCCATTATCTGTAGGTAGACCAGAGAAATGGAAATTTACGGAGAAGGCGGCTCACCTCGGTCAAAAAATGGCTTAATAATGTCAGAACATCCATCAACACACTATACAACATATACCATGTGCCATTTCCCAGTGCAGTCGCGATATGCCGTGTCACCTCTAGTGTTATGTTCAACCTCTATGGTCTGCGCTCACTCGAAGTGCAGACATGGGTCGAATAGCAAGTGGGGCGGCTGTTTGTAGACCCGCTGTAGAAACATCTTGACGAGATGGAGAACACAAGAGTACGGACGGTATTAGAATTCAGTCAATACCGCTATCAGTCAAAAACTGTCTGACCTCTTCTTGCACTGTGGTCAATCAACAGTCTAGGGCGGGCCTCAGCCAAAAATTATTTAAGTAATCGTTTCATTTACCATTTTGGAATGCTACATAGGTCATTGAGGCACTGAGCTGATTCTGGCGACAACACGAATACTGCCGCCACACCAATGATAAAGCACGAGATAAACTCTGTCAGAGGAAGCGCATTTAGCTACTCTTCCTGTCTGACTAGTCTGCGAGACGAGCTAAGAGATGGGAAGTAAAATATATTAAGCGAATGATTTTGTGCGTAACAAAACTATACATAATATAAACTATGAAGTAACATGGAAAAGATCTATAATGAAATAATGAAATAAATAAAAGTGATCAAAGATTGCCAGCTTGTCATACCAAATTACCAACCTAATAGAAGACATTGCAGTGTGAAACACATCATTCTTGCATTATGAAGTATGACCCAACAATGATTTGATGATAATAGACATACTATTTCCTCAGTGCAGAAAGACTGAATGGAAACACTGGACATGGAGCATCAGTTTAAATGTACTTACTTCTCTCTGTCTTGGCCATGTCTGTCTTCACAGGTAGCTGGTGTGTGCTGTCACTTCTGTTAGGGGAGAATATCTGCCTCTTTCTCTTGGTTGACTGTTATCTACGATCTGTTCTAATGCACTCAGTCTCCACCCTCAGTCTGATCTCATCACAGGCTATAGAATGTCACAGCAGTGATGCACATCTTCAATATCTGATTGGACTTTCTTGGTCTCTTGCCAGACCTGTTTTTAGGGCGTAGTGCAGCAGTGAGAGACATAAAGCCACTAGTTCAGATATGTCAGACATTTCAATGTGTTTCAGGATCTGAATAATCTAAATACAGTTCATCCTGCAATATCTAGTAGTCTATACCATGACATCGAATTGTGTCCTGGTATGGTAGGTAATAGAGTACTACACTGGTGACTCACAGACGTCCGCCAAGCCAGCTCAATGTCACCATCTGGTGTTGTGTAAGTGAAATTGATAGGCAGTGAGGAAAGCTGCACACCGATGAGCTCCCATTTAAGCCATTTTATGTTGTGACGTTTCGGGCCACTCTGGCCCTTCCTCAGACTAACTCAGTCTAAGTCTAAGTGAAGTCGCACATTTACAGTGAATTTCCTATCTACCGTAGCAATGGTGACAATGGTGACTATTCAGGATATGTTAACACATTTCACATGCTGCATCTGTAGGCCTTAGTTTGAGTTCATATGAACAAGTACATTGGATGAACACCTAGTGCTGGAACGTCGGCACCCAAAAAATAAAAGTGAATTGTAAAGAAGCAGTGTCACACTTTCATCTGAAAACATCTTACAGGACATTTACATTAGAAGTGGCTGAGAAGAGTCCTCCAGACACACCACGTCTGATTCCCCATCATCAGAAATGAATTGACTAAGCTTTTTAGACGAGAATTGAAACAAAAGGTAGATTCAGTCACACGTCTCGCTGGTGCTTTATTTGTTGCCATGTACAGTAGGTGAAGAAAAGCTTCACGAAGAATACCTGATGACAGGAGTGAAGGAAAAGCCATGAACAAAGAAACAATCAGGCAACAAATGCTCACCAGATGATGCTTGACACCATCTAAAGCAAATTTGTTTATCTTGGTCTCAAGAGAGATGAACAGACCAAGGATATGGATCACTGGAACCATGTTGTGTGATCTGAAGAGACTAAGATAAACACATTTGCTTTAGATGGTGTCAAGCATGTGTGGTGATAAACAAGTGAGTTTTACGAAAAAGGTGTATCCTCTCACTAGCCAAGCATGGTAGTGGTACTGACATGGTTTGGGGATGCATGAATGCTGTCAACATTGGCAATCTGAAATACACCTAAAAGAAACATGCATGACAACATGCACTGTGACTACTGAAGCAGATCATGATATTCTCCATAGGATTGCATTCAAATCTCACACCAATCTATTTAAGCCCGATGCAGACTCAAAATTTAAAAGTTCAATGGAAAGAAAGGTTGAAACGCACACTGATGACCTCCCTTGTCATCCCTTTTCATTTCGTTTCATTTCGAGACGATTCGAGCCAACATAGCCCCTTCTCTACAGGATTTTAATCTGGGGTGTACTCACTTTTGTGAGTACATGTTCAAACATTAATGGCAGTATTTTGTTTTTTTCTGAGTGAACAAGAAATTTAAGCGGTTAAATATGTTGTCAAAAGGTCACTAATCATTGGGTCAAAGTTACATTTCTGTAATGCTTTCCTATGAAAAGATATACTCAAAAATCTGCAAAACTGTGAGGGGTGTATTCACTTTCGTGATATACTGTATATGTATGTGACAGCAGGGCAAAGAACGTGTAAATACATCTGCAACGTAATAACAGACATCCCAGTCAATGACACTCATTGGTTTAAATGAAAAACATGAAGTACTAAGTAGCCTATAACCAATCACGCCCCCAAAAACACTTTTATGTACTTTCAGAGTGGATAGGACATGTTTAAATAAAAGAGGATTTTATTCAAATAAAACACTTTATTGAACTTGTACTGGAATTACATGCCAGTGAAGCGTTTAGATGAAAACAGGGGTATCAATAACAACCATCCCCACAAAAAAGACCAGATGACACCAACCATCATATTTAGGCCTATGTACATTATTATAAAGTGAACGTTGGGTTTTCCGGTGGATCTTTATATATCAACGTACATGTAACAGCATGGCAAAGATGAAATGAAAACATCTGCAACCACGGAAGAAATACAGCAGTGGTTCTCAGCCTTGTTTGGCCTAAGACCCCATTTTGACATATCATATATGCTGGTGACCACATCCACATTTATTTCCTCCCAGCATTGCAGTATATTAATTAACAATATTTTACCATAACTCTTTTTTCACTACTAGATATTCCAGGTGATACCATATGGTGTCCCAAACCCAAGGATGAAAAGCGCTGAAATATGCAATGACACTGAAGGGTTTAGATAAAAACAAATCGTATCACACACAACCAACCCCTCCCCAGCAGACACTTTGATTTACAATTAGAATGGATATAATATATTAACAGAAACAAAGATTCGTTTTTTTGTTTTTTTTTGCAGTGGTTTGAAGTAACAGATTGCCAACTGACCAAGCCCATCCCATCAAGAAGTTGTATGTAGTAATATTACAATGGATAGGGTAATATCTTAAAATAAAGAAAAATATATACCGGTATTTAAATTGTGCTAGTTTGACGTACCAACACAAACAACTGATCTTAATGTTGATAAAACGACAGTGACAGACCCAAAATCGGTACACCTTCACTCTCACAGGGGCAGGGGGAAAAGATGTATTACTGTTTTTGATCAATATTTCTGAGAGAGAACCATTGACAAAATCCACAAATCCTAATATTGTGCTCGTTTGAGTCTGATTCAGTTTAAAATTGTTCAAAGATTACACCTGTCTACTTCAAATTGATCTTTTATATAATCTGTGGTGGCACACCCTGACATGTATCTCAAATATTTGCTCTATGCCACCAACTCAATAATTAGTGGAATCCATATTCAAAATCCATTTTCTCAAACATATTGGGTATCACCTTGGACCAGTGCCCTCTTGTGGCCATGTTTGGTATTTCACCCTGACCTCAGCAACAGAATGTTGTGGCCTTCAACAACCCTCTGGCTAGGCGTAGAATTCTACTGAGTTGGAAATCAGTACAGCCCCCTTATTTATATATACATTTGGTTGTGAAAGTCAAATTCTCCAGTCATAGGGACTCAGGTAGATTTTTCACACACTGGAGTACTTTTATTGACAGACTTACAAACGCTCCCTTGATCTTTACAAACTTACTTTCCCTTCCTTTTCCATGGCAGCCACAAACCACCTTTTTTATTCCTTCTCATATGTGTGTGTTTGATTTTAGTTATTGTTATTAATCTGTGTGTGGGGGGGGGGGGGGGGGCATTGATGAGTCTTTTAGGAGGGTGGGAGGCTTAATAATTTGTGTTCCTTTTTACATTTCTCTTGTATCACTTGGGTCTTTTAGGAGGGTGGGAGGCTTAATAATTTGTGTTCCTTTTTACATTTCTCTTGTATCACTTAAAATTAATTATAAAAAAAGACGACATTTGATTTGAGAGTATCGTGGTGGTACCCAGCTGACATCACATGGACTCTAGCCACTTCTATTTAAACCCATGGCCACTGCCTTACACACTAGGCCTATGGTTATGATTACACCAGCAAAACGTGCAGCAAAATGTGAAGCACCAAGTACGCCAGCAGCAGCTCCAAACACAGCCCCAGCAGACACTGCAGCAATAGCAGGTCCTGCAGTCTTTGAAATTGAACCAGATGCTTTAAGAACAATTATTAAGACAACAGTCAAAAAAAAAACCACACCAACAGCATTACGTAAATCATAATCAGCATATGCTACAACAGAAGCAGCAACAGCTGCAGATACTCCTGCTCCAACACCAGCTCCTCCAATAATTCCCAAAAACACCTCAGCACGTACATCAATGTCATTAAAGACGTCAAAGGCAGCTCCAGCAGTATCAGCTCCTGTAAAAAGCCCACCGGCAACTTTAGCAGCAATACCAGCACCAATCACAGCACTGGCTCCAATTTTATCTGCAGAACCCATAGCAGCAGCCTCATCGTAATCTTCAGCAACTAGAGAAAGAAGCATAGCTAAAGCAACAAAACCAGCAGCAACTGCAGCAACATCTCTAGCTTCACATCCAACTACAGATACAAATACATATACAGATACAGCTACTAAAACTACTAAACCAAGAATTGAAAGAGTAACACCTGCAGTAATAGATAAAAAAACATGATCATCTAGAGAAACCAGTTTTATAGCTGCACATACATACGCAGCTACAACTACAGCTACAACTACAGCTGCAGCAGCAGCTCTGTTGCCGCCATGGTGAGCAACAGCAACAGATACAGCTACACCTACTACAAAACCAACAATTACAACAATAGGACCTGTAGTAATATGTAAAGCAACATCATCACCTCCAGGAACCACCTGTATAACTCCACGTACATAAGCAGCACCAGCTATAGCTACAACTAAAGCTACAAATACAGCTCCATGAGCAAAAGCAACAGCTCCAAAAGCAGATCCTACAAAAGCCACTTCTATAGCTGCACATAAGCCTACATACGCAGAACCAGCTATAGCTACCACTACAGCTACAACTACAGCTGCAGCAACAGCTCTGTTGCCGCCATGATGAGCAACAGCACCAGCTCCAACAACAGATACAGCTACAGCTACTAAAACTACTAAACCAACAATTAGAACAATAGGACTTGCAGTAATAGATAAAGCAACCTGATCACCTCCAGGAATCACTTCCATAGCTCCACGTACCACTTCATAAGCTCCACGTACATAAGCAGCACCAGCTACAGCTACAGCTACAGCTACAACTACAGCTGCAGCAACAACTCTGTTGCCTCCGTGAGCAAAAGCAACAGCTCCAACACAAGATCCTAAAAAAGCCACAAGAGTTCCTCCTCCAGTGCCTCCACTAGCAGCTCCAAAACTACCTCCAATAGTCACTGCACTAGTAAATGGATACAGATACTTCTGTTTCCAGTCTTTGATCTTGATGCAGTAGCTTCCTCCATTCCTCCACACCATTCTTTTGATCTTCTGCAGCAGCTTTCTGATCTGAGAGGGATCTTCGTCTCTGTTGTTGAAAATGTGATACCTTACTTCAAAGGGAATTGGATTCTGATGCATGAATTGCTCAGTGGTGACCCCATCTGGCAGTTCATCTCCATGGGTGAAGAGGACAATGGTGTAACGTAATGCATCTTCCCCAAACTTCCTTTGAAGATGCTTCACTTGTTGCTTCACACTAGTAACTGTCTTTAGTTGAATCACAAGTATGAATGCGTCAGGACCAGGTGCACTGTAAGAGATGCATTTCCCAGTGGGATTGCACATTATGATGGATGTATCCACCACAGACAATGGTGTACCTTCAAACTCTCCTCTTTCCGCTTGGCAGGTTATTGTTTCAGTGCCTTGAAATTGTCTGGTCTTGAATGCCCTTTTGCCTAAGATGGTGTTTCCTGTTGTACTCTTTCCAGATCCGCTGTCACCAAGAAGAAGGATTCTTAATTCTTCTGGATCTGTTGAAATAAGAACAAAATATTATTTTCAAATGTTCCCTTTCTCAAAACATATGTGTTATAGCCCATAAATGACTCACAAGGCTTAAGTCAGGGCTGGACTGAGACCAAAAAAATAAACAGTGCGGGCAATTTTGGCATAGACCAAAGGACTATTCCATCACTGGTGCTGAATTTAGTGGCGCGATGCATAAGCTGAGATTCAATTAACGGCAGCTTAAACTTGTGGCTGAAGTCATTCCAGGACTGGAGCACCTGTGCCTTGGCGCGGTTCACTTCAACCGTGCACATCCAAGCTGCAGGCACGTGCACGTTGTACAGAGGAAGTCCATATCAACGATTGTCGAAAATGCAAATCATGGTGCAGAGTCTTTCACGCTTTGTCGAATCAAATTCTCATCCCAGCTGAGATGTGAATATGCAACTGCGCCTTCAACTGAGAGACCCGTGTTCAATACCTACCATGGCCAGTGCTATTTCATAATCGTGTATTCAAAGAAGGTGCCTTGTCCTGATTGGAATTAGTTTAAATGCGTCAAAGTAAAATAAGTACTTGCCATTATGCCAAAGTGTTTAATTTTATCTTTAAAGGACCAGTTCAGTCAATTTCAACATGCAGTTGTAGTGCTCTCAGTACCCTGGACTTGTCAGTACCTGAGGGTTTTTTTTTCTTCTTCTTCAGCCTTTTCCGAGATCCTGGTCATTGTAATGGGGGCAGCGCTTTGTTTACATTTCAAAAAACATTTTTATTTATTCCCAAATCAAAAAATCAATCAAAAACTTATAAAACATTAGCAGACAACTACCAAACAACTGTACCTTTTGGAAAAATATTTGGAGTAGGGCTACATTCTTTTAAAAAAAATTAAACAAAAGCTGCCGCCATTAGATTAGGGGTCGATTCGAAACGGAAGACAGTGACTCGATGACTCTCCTCCTACATAAACAGGTCACTGATCAGATAGGTGAAGTTAGCTGATGAGGCAGCCGTTACGAACGGCACTAACGAGTGCGCTGCCTTGCACATTTGATGTTACGGCGATTCTATGGCGGGAGTTACGTTCATCACGTTAGACGGCGGAATCGTAAAATAGGCTATAAATAGATCTAGCGACAGCATATTTAGATACTACAATGTTGATTTATCCATTCGATTTTCAATATCTACATACATAAGTGTCAGAATAAAGAGTATGATAAGGTAGTAGCTTGGGTAGTAGCCATGTTTGTTTTTCAGGTTTCCGCTGACTTCGCTGCCTTGGTACCCAAAATACTGTGCGCCACCTCCCTCTCAACCGGAAACCTGAATAAACAAACATGGCTACTACCCAAGATACTACCTTAAAATGTTCTTTATTCTGACACTTATGTACACATATGTTGAGAATTGAAGTAATAAATCAACATTGTAGTATCTAAATATGCCGTCGCTAGATCTATTTATAGCCTATTTCACGATTCCGCCGTCTGGCGATCATTCACTGTTCAAATAGCATGCGTAAGCTAAGCGCTAACGTGATGAACGTAACATCAAATGTGCAGGGCGGCGCACTAGTTAGTGCCGTTCGAAACCACCGCCTCATCAGCTAACTTGACCTATCTGATCAGTGACCCGTTTATGTAGGAGGGGAGTCATCGAGTCACTGCCTCCCGTTTCGAATCGAGCCAGCACCTGATGCTGCCCTCAAATATCCCAGTTACGCCCACAAATGCAGTCAACTTCCGAGGGAGGAATAAAGTCATTTTTCGTTTCAATCCACACTTCATGACTCGATGTCCAGTTAGCTCACTGGAAGGGCAGCTGCCTTCCCTGTTTCTAACGGACCCTAGCTCATATCTCGAAAAGGGGAGCCGTCCTATGTTCCCCTGTCTTTGTTAGGGACTGGGGAACATAGGACCCTTTTTTTTTTTTTTTATAAAAAAGGGTTTTATGTTCGCCACATTGTATGTTTCAGAGTTTTCAAATTGTGCCCTTCCCAAAACCACCCCTAAACCTAACCTGTCAGTAATGCAATGTTTCTGAGTTTTAAATTTGTGCCCTGACCAAAACTATCCCTAAACCTAACCTGTCAGAGGTGCAACAACAACCTGCACTTTGCCATGCGGCAGCAGTCTACTTTGAAGCAGCGGGGAACAGATGGTAGCATGTCATGGTTCCAACGTCTCTTTAGTCCGATGCGTCAATGTTCCGAACATTTCCCATTGATCCTACAGCCCACTAACTCGAAATAATTAAATTAAACCCTTTGCTCCGACCAATGGCTGTTTGGGGTTGGTCATCATCCCAGGTCATATGTCCTGATTTTCCCGGTGCCAAGTAGACTTCAGCTGCATGCGCTGTGACGAGCACATAGATGCCGTCTGAGTCGGCCTTACCAAAACCACCCCTAAACATAACCTGTCATTGCAATGTTGCTAAGTTTTACAATTGTGCCCTACCCAAAACCATTCCTAACCCTAACCTGTCAGTAGGCTATTGCAATGTCTCTGAATTTTAAATTTGTGCCTTGACCAAAACTTTACCTAAACCTAACCTGTCACAGACAGCTGCATGAGCACTGAGCAGGCTTCAGAGATGACGGTGATCTAAAGCAGCTTTTGGTCGGAACATTGGACTGTCGGGACAAAAGATTTAAATTAATTGGTAAACAGTTATCTAAGACTAAGTGCTGTAGGATCAATGGGAAATGTTCGGAACATTGACGCATCGGACCAATGGGGCGTCGGAAAAACGAGCAGACCCCGGAACATAGAACCCTTTTTTGAAAAAAGGGTCCTAAGTTCTCCGGTTGTGGGGAACATTGGACCTGGGGAACATAGGGATGACCCCTCAGAAAGGGCTCAGCCGAAAAATGTAGCATCACTGTGTACTGACAAGTCAAATGTAGAGTGAGCAATACAACAGCATATTGACATTGACTGAACTGGTCCTTCAGTGCGCGAGTGTGTGTGTGTCTGTGTCTCTGTTTACATTTCTCATTCTTCCGTGTGGCAAGAAAGAGCTTGGTCGCTTCGCCTTGTGTTGTGAATACGCTACAAACTCACCCAGAAGGTAAGCTGCATGCCTTCTTAAAGAACTGTGCAACGAAGTCTAGTTCCACGTCACACCTGGTAGAATTATTTTCTCCATCCTATTTTTAAAACATCTGAAATATCATGTGAAAGACTGGTAGCCATTAGAAACCTACCTAGCTGGCTCCAAGTTGCATACACACTCACGGTAGCCCTACATCACCGCAACACTACAAAGTGAAGACCGTTATTCCGATATGTAGGCAACCTAGAGTAGTGTTCATCTGTTTGGTGTAAAAGCTTGCTTTTATGACAAGTGGAATACTTACACTGGAATCTGATCTTGACGTTAGATAGCAAGCTAACAAAATAGCTAGTTTCCCAGAGCTATGAATTGTGCTCTGCACGTTTTCCCTTCATTTGTCCACGTTAAGTAACTGATATTGCAACTTATCACATTTTGGTGTGCCATCGATATGCAAACAGCTATGTAATAAAATGAAAATCAGCTTAGCAAATTCCAATGTTTGGGCTTGCAGCTGGTGACGGTAGATAATGATAGCCTTATCTCGGGTGTTGAGTGGAACAAGATTTCATTGCACAGTTTTTTAATGAATCATGAGGCTTATCTGGGTTTGTGACATGAAAATCGATTACTCTGTGTATTGTATTATGTATTTTATTGTGTATTTATGTATGTGACCAACTACACAGCTAACTTTCAGAAACAAAACTGGTTTGTCTCAGTTGTTCCAGCTGGTCTCATAGGACTCAATGTTAACTCACTGATTCTTGAGAAAGTGGCTAAAACAGGTTGTAATCTTGAAAGAAAAAAACAAAGTGAATTACAAAATAATATGGTATATCCTCGTAGACAAAGGTCTTGGCTTTTCAGAAATGCACAAGGCCAATCTCCCCATTTTGATTTTTTTTTTCAGAAATCAGGTTTTTCTCCGATACCTTGTTTTTTGTCAACACCGTCAGACACAATTAAAAGCAATAAAAAGTGTATTGATTTGGTTGCATATGTATCTGGAGTTTTTAAGTGATTGTGTGTGTTTTTTGGTTCACACATACGCCTTTAAATGTTGAAAATTCACTTTCATTCTATTTTAATACTGCTTCATGTGTTCTAATTTAAAAATATATGCTGTCAGACAATGCTTACTTAATGCCTAAATAGATCAAACATTTTTTTGTAATTTCACAAATATTCGTGTAGGCTTAAATTTGCTATTACTTTGATAATTCAACAACTCCAAAGGAACATTTTGTAAGCACATTCATTTAAAATGTCCAAAACGGTGGTGACTTAAGAACTGACGGTGGTGACAGTAATCTGAAGGTGGTGAAAGTGACCTAATTATTACCTACAAAATAAATAGCCCTCTCAAGTCAATGACATCTAGCATAAACACTTTATTTTTGTGTGTGCACAGTATGTTTGTGCATGTGTTTTTTCTTCATTTGTTAGATACTCTATGAAGTAGGCCTAGATTATTGAAAATGTGGCATAAACAGGTTTTAAGTTGTTCAAATCCAAAATATAGAGGTGTATTATCATAGATGAAGGTCTTGGCTGTGCAGTGAATGTATTGGCCAAGCTCCCCATGTTTTACATTTTTCATAAAATGGGCTCTTACTTGGTTTTATCACCAGCGTCAGACAGAATTAGAAGTAAAAAAAAATATGTTTACTGTATTTAAGTGAATTACTTTTACAGTTCAACATAATTGTAGATACTTATTGGAAGCATATTCTTAAAACTTGTCAAAAACATGTAAAACACTTGCTTTTTTGTGAACTACATCATATGTCACCACCGTCAGGTTTTGTGACAAAAACCCCTCCAAATGCACCTCAGTGGAGGCTGGAGTATAAATTTGGGTCACAATTATTACTAACATGTCTGGTAATGTTTCATTAGCCAGCACAATTTAGTAAAATACGGAACAAGATGATGAGCGGAACAAAATCTGACGGTGGTGACATCTGACGATGTGAGACAAAAAAACACTCTTTTACATATTATGATTTTTTTGCTCACATTAGCCACTTCGTTTTCGGTCTGTTTCTTAGGGGCTTCATGCCGCTTCTGAAAAAGTATATATAATTAACATTAATGTAACATAATACTATTAAAACCCCCGACGGTGTTGACAGTTTATGGTTGGGACAGTACCAGTGTCAAAACAAATTAACAAATTGAGGAGAAATTAGTAAACTTACAGGAGCTTCAGTGATGGATAAGTATTCAGTAGAGCTAAAGGTTTGAAAAGGGGTCCGAAAGTAATAACAATGACCTTGTGCATACCTGATTTTATTGTCTTTTTAAAAAAATCTGACGGTGGTGACTAATATGCTGGACACACTTTGAACAATCAGAAAATAGTAGTAAATATTGCTTTACACGCACTATGTGCATATCTGCAGAACCACTTCAATATGGACTTTCACATCATGGTGATATTATTCAATAATATCAGTGATTTTTACATTTTAAGTCAATTGAAATTATGATGTCTGTCCTTGGGAGAGCTGTTTTTACAGGGTGTGGGCAGGTTTATACCCATGAAAAATAATAAAGTTACACTTAAATCTTTCAAATAACTGTACATGTGTGTAACAGACCCCTGGCTCTTTACCTGGATTAATTTTGTTCATGAAAGTATAGTTTATTTTCAACAGAATTGGCAGTTTATTGCTGAGACATGTTTTAGCCAATTTCTCAAGAATCAGTGAACTGCTAGCTTGGAGGTAAAATTTGCACGGTAAAACCCTTTTTTTTAACTCAAGGGGAAGTGTAAAATTAGCTCATTTCCAAAAATGGGACAGTGTCGCTTTGACTTCGTGAATGAAATCTCTTCCTTCTCGATGTTGTAAACTATATTGAACTTATCACCGCGGCCTCCTGAGGTTCTGATTGATGCTGCCTGCCGCTGAAAGGAAGTGGGTCACTGCAGTCAGTGCATTTATCATGGCATGTCGTTCTATTGAGGCACTGTGCTTTTTCAACGTTTCAATGCGAGATGTTTGGCAGCCAGTGGCAAACGACCTTACCAATCATCGCATCTCCGCACTTTGCAATAGATGCCGTGCATCACGTTTTTGCCTTTGTCATATTGCAGCCAGGGAAACTGCCACTCTTCCCGAAAAGAATATACTTTCCCCTTTTTAGCTAGTACGAGCTGTGACTCAGTGTTTGACACATTCTCCGGCTCATTCACCGAACATAACATTGGCTCCGTGACAGAGCGCCTGGATCTTCAAATTGCTCTGTTGGTTTTAGAGACCTGCATTGGGATTGGGACCCAACGCAAATCTCGCGGGAGCGGGTGGTCTGGGTAAAGCTGCGGGCGGGAGTGGGCGCAGAAATCAAATACAGTGGAGATGTGCGGGCGGCACGGGACTCGACTCACTAGTTTCACGCCGTGTCGGCCGAGACTGAGGGCAGTAGTCTACTTGCGCCTTATGGCATTCAGAATGACAGCTGCCCCACGTTGCAGAAGATAGCTGGTACGTGTTTTCAGTTGAAGTACACCATCAAATTAACTTTAGTAGCCTAAACATATTAGTTATTTAAGCAACACATTTAACACAAGTCATTTTGCAAACAACACCCTGATGCAGCCGCATTTTTCTTGGCAACTAATTGCACTGTTAAAGCTCGCATTTGGTCACCGCTTTCCAGTAGAAAAGGGGGCCGATATTGAAAAAAGTAGTCTATTGGCCTAGACCTGTTAGTTGTTAATTGAATCATTTATTTTACTCATATCAAAATAATGCATACAAATAATGTAAACCACTGCAGATTTAGCCTACATATTGCAAATTCATTGCAACCTTGACTACACCCTTATTATAACAGCTCGCAGTGGCCAATGCTGGAGGCCGAGTTATTATTTTTTACATTATTTGGTCAATTGCAATGTAGGCTATCAGCATATTGCATATATACCCTACCCTCCCCCGATGGGTCCATGTCACGCTTTGCAGTGCTTAGATCCATTTTTTTTAATCCATTGTAAGTAGTGCCATATGTGTTTGCCGAATTGCGTGCCTTCAGGCATGCACTTAAATTACCACTAGCATCATATCCCGTATTGACGAAGTGCTCGTAGATATTTTGGCCTGCGTTTCAATCTGTGCTGCAAGTTCTGTGGACGCGCAAGAATTGACAATAAGGTAAAGGTTTTGCCATAGAGGGCGGATGGTGGCTACGTGCGTTAAGAGGCTATTTCCATCTGCCACATTGCGATAAACCGACATATTGCCGAACAGATGATGAATTTGAGACTCAGGACAAAATAGTCTACGAGCACTTGGTCAATGTGATGCTGGTAGCCTAATTTAAATAC
>NW_026946301.1:0-16231 GCF_034702125.1 Engraulis encrasicolus | reverse complement strand
CCAAATGTCCTTTTTCCTGAGATTCTGTAAACCTGACCAATAGGAAAAAGTGTATGCGACCATTTTGCGTGAACAATTTACATTTAGGCTTATAGATAGACAATAGTTTCTTTTTTTTTGTTTCTACACAAGCCTGTATTGCTTATGCACAGGCAGTTGAATACAAAAAAATAGCCCCCAAAATACTGTTCCTAGCCTAGGATACCATTTGTCTGGTGACAAAACCAAAGATAATTGAACTTACGTGTCATCAAGGTGTTCCCACATATGCGTGCGCCAATGTTATGGCTTAAATGCAAACCACTTGTGAAAAAACGACACAGATAAACCGTCACATGCAGAATCTGAGATGACAGATCTGTTTTATGACTACATGTGAGCTGCAACCGATTTGATAGTTTTTTCAGTAACTTGTAAGATTTAGGCCTACCTGCATAGGTGGACCGGAGTGCCATGGTCGCCATGAAGGGAGTCTCGACGTTCTTACCGCTCTCTGGACGCCCTGGCTTTATCTGTCAGTAGGCCTAGTAGCCTACTATCCAAGAGTGTGACGTCGACGCACCGCTCAGGCCTAACTAGAAAGGGGATTTGGAAATCTGCTTAACCCCTATATCGCAGCCGCAGCGGGTTGCATTTGCATACATGGATGTAATGAAATGTGGTTGCTTCATGGCCAAATAAAAACAGCCCCAATAAAATCAGCATGGGTTGGGTAGGCTACATGATAATAAATTGATGCACCATGCAGCTGCCTCAATAATAATAATAATAAAATAGGCATATACAGGCACAATATAGTGAAATAAAACATGGACTATTTCCTGATGACGATCAATCATAAATAAATAAACGATAAATAAATAAATATAAAGGACTACGATTCTCAGCTCAGCAGGTGCTTTGGCAAAGGGCTCGGGGCAGGCCAGAGGTCATGAATAGAAATCCCCGCTTTGCCTTTCATCCAATGGCTTCTGGGCGCGCAGGGCGCCGTGCCACAACAATCGCACGCCATTGGAAAACAAGCCGGGTAGTCCACATTTACACCAGATTGCCAATAGATGGCCGGTGGGCGCGGGGGGCCACCAGAAATTTTGGCGCATAGTTCTGACCGGCAAACGCAAAGGGCAACGTCTTGCATTTTTAAATTAATTCCAATTTTGCCGCATCATATTCCATATTCAGTGTGTGGCACGCTATGACCAACCAATCTGGGGTATTGCTGCGCATATGGGAACAAACCAACCACTCCATAAGTCTGACTCTAAAGTTTGCGCTAGGGTTTTGCTTTCCTCTAGAAAAAAAGATCAGAAAAAAGTCAAAGTCGATGGACAATTAAATATCAGAGGCAGTATCACATATTCTAAATAAATGGGAATAGGCCATGCTCTTACCCAGTTGTGGCTAGAGCTCTAGAAGCTAAAGTTGTGATTTTTCATTCGCAAAGCCTAGGAACATCAGGTTAGGCCTACATTATTGGCGAGCGCAACTAGTCTGCTGGGACATAGTGATTCGCCCGTAAACGCATATCTATCTAAGCTGTGCACTGTATGTTCGTTGGTGGAAAAGGAAAGTGGCTGTTTGGCACAAACTCTCGCACCTTACTGGCCTTACTCTCCGGTCAATCACTGTGCAATCAACCCATATGACAAAGCAAGTGGAGGCCAGGGGAGAGGCATTTGTTATGGCACTGGCGTAGTAGGGGGTTGTGGAAGCCATATACTTTCAGACTGGAATTATGGTGTAATTAAGAAAAAAGTGTTCTGCGTACTTGGCAAATGCGACGTAGGCTACTGGATACGGGCTGGATATACGTCTCGAGTGGATTTGGATGTACACTTTTCTTTTTACGCAAAAATGCATGTGCTAGCTGGCTAGCGCCTTGTTTATTGTCGCTGCTGTGGGTATTCTAGAATAAACATTTTAGAAACGAACTTCGGGTAGCAAGTTCAATTTCTTCCCCCTGGCCCCCGAACTCGCCGGGTAATGTTATTTAACTTGCGCGTATGGAAACCAACCCAGTCACCTATGGAAAACTTACTAACAACTAGCGAGGAGCAACTTGTTGTGGTGAAAAAGAAGTAATGTTGTAACTTCGGCTAGCTGACCTAGCTGAGATCTCCGTGTGTAATGTGCATGGATATGCTGGTGGTGATGGATTGCACATTACACTTTTGACTTCATTGTGACTTGCAATGGGACTTGACGAGACATATCGACCCTTTGAACGGATCCTTACGTAGAACTAAAGACAAACTGTCAGGTAAGTACAGTAATTCACTCACTCCAACTTGGGAAGACGCAGCTAACACTAGCACATCAGCTAACATTAATCAACAATCAACAGTCAACCAGTTTGTGTGTCAAAGGGAAATGTGGTGGGCTTTTCAAACTATTCATAAAAGTAGACATGCGACACACTGCTACAACTTGTTGCTAAGTAGGCCCACTGAGTTTGTCTAAATGAATTAATTATAGCATGCTCTTGTGGAGGTCTAAAATTTCGGACTCTATCTAACCCGTTTTTAAATTATATGGCCATGAGCCATCAGGTGTTATCTTCCACATATGCATAATTAATTGTGCATGGGATTTTGATGTGAAATACAATGTACGGTTACTCTACAGCAACATTGTGCGCTTCCCTGTGTTTGACAGCCAACGCGATATACATCACGTTCAGTGGGTGAAGTAGCTGTTGACAGCCTTGTTTTTGTTGTGATTTGGGTTATTTATCTGCATGTAGTTACACATCAGAGTAGTTTCTTCATATGGCCCTTGCACGAAGCCAACAATGGACTTTCGCGGTTAATCTCTATTGATGGGAATTCGGAGGTCTTTCGCGGTCGGTGACATGCAGACCGCATTTAAAGGCCATCTAAATACAACCTATTTATGGAACGCTTAACGTTAGGCAATTCTACAACCTGCATCGAGCAAAGTCCAAGGAAACATATTCAAGATCTCCAGTAACCTATCCTTTACCTGAGACAGACCCTTAGGAAAAGCCCATTCTCCAAAGTGCACTCCAGCACAGTCATTATTTCAAATCTTTGGAATGTGCGGCATGCTGTTTTTTTCTGATCCCTGTGGTGTGGTAGTAAAACAGATTGCAAGCTCTGATTGTAAGAGTCTTAAAATACCTTGAAGTAGACCAATGCCATACAACAATCTATACAGCATTCGCCAAAGAAAGAGTGGCGAAACCTCAGCAAAACTGATGTCCCATATACAAGGTCTTCAGTATTTGCACTCCAGTAGGCCTACTGTGACTGTCAAACTTTGACTGATGCCTTTTTACATCCACTGTCTCTAAGGCAGGTGTTTGCAAAGGCAGAATTAAAGAAGAAAAATGCATGTGTAACAGGTTTAATGTTACACATGCATCGATTCACAACCATCTTTTCCCACCTGTGATGGTTTAAAGGCAACTACTCTCAATCCACCCATATGTAAGTTAATCATCATGTAAACATCAGCCTAGGACTCTATAGCATAAGCTATCTTGCCTGTCCAATACCAAAGTTATGTAGAGAGGCAGGGCCCTGGGTGATTGTTTACATGGGTTTACCCGTTGATTTGGTATGAGGATGTGTCACTAGAGAGAGACTAGTTGAAACACTTCCAGCCGGCTTCCAAACTTAGTACAAATTGACTGCTACACGCCTTGGTATTTTTATGATTGGAATGCATGTGGTTGAACAAGTCGGTGGAATGCACGTTCTTTCAATGTCGGCGTAATTTACGATATCTAATGAGGCGGACTGCATTATACAAGCCACCCTAAATATTGTGTAGTTGACACAGCTGAAGTGCAGGATGCCAGTCAGATGCGTGCCCAGCTTGCCGTCAGTCAGCGTTGTGTGTTCCACATTATATTTTCCCTCCCTTTGTTCTCTTTGTCTTTGACACGGGACCTCAGCAGGGGGCTGTGCACAGTTGACAGCACTAGTTTACACTAACCCTCTTAGACTGCTTGGTGTTTACGGACGGGAGGCTGATCTCAGCTCAACTCTGAGGAGCAACTCTCCAGTTCAGCTAAAGCCTCTCTCTTTTCCACGTTATGTCTCTCTCACTCTCTCACTCTCTCACACACACACACACACACAGACACACACACACACACACACACACACACCACACACACACACACACACACAGACACACACACACACACACGCACACACACACAGACACACACACACACACACACACAGACACACACACACAGACACACACACAGACACACACACAGACACACACACAGACACACACACAGACACACACACAGACACACACACAGACACACAGACACACACACACAGACACACACACACAGACAGACACACACACAGACAGACACACACACAGACAGACACACAGACACACACACAGACACACACTCAGACACACACCCAGACACACACCCAGACACACACCCAGCGACACACTCAGACACACTCAGACACACTCAGACACACACACAGACACAGACACACAGACACAGACACAGACACACATGCAGTTATCCATTCTGCAGCACCCCATCTATCCGTTTCTGTATCTGTGTCTCTGTCCAGCTCTGCGTCTTCTCTCTATTCACAACTCTTTCTCTGCATCTTTTCCCTTATGCCTGTCCATCATCCCCAATATGAAGTGGTCCCTCTGCCCGCTCTTTGTGTATGGAAGAGCAGGGAGAGTGACCAGGCCTGGTGCATTATAAACAGCGGATCGACTGCTGAGATGACAGCCAGCTGGGAGGGAGTGTGCTGCAGCCAAGTGTTAGAAAACCCACTCTTGTCTGCTTTTCTTTTCCCTCAGAGCAAAAGCAGCAGATTCTTCTTCTTCTTTGCTTTTTCTTCTTCTTCTTCTTCCCTCTGTCTCTGTCTATCTCTCTCTCTCTCTCTCTCTCTCTCTCTCTCTCTCTCTCTCTCTCTCTCTCTCTCTGTGTCTGTGTCTGTGTCTCTCTCTCTCTCTCTCTCTCTCTCTCTCTCTCTCTCTCTCGCGCTCTCTCTCGCTCTCTCTCGCGCGCTCTCGCTCCTCTCGCTCTCTGTCCGTCAGTCTGTCACTCTGCCCTCTGTCTTTATCCGTCTTTGCTTTGCTAAGTTATTTGCTTTCTCACACCAAAGGGGGTCCCTCGTCGTTTTTTTCTTACAGTGCTCAGAATGAGGAGGCATGATGACATAAGCATTCGAAGTGCCTCCCTCGTGTTGTGCATTTTCCTGAAGGGCTCAGCACACAGAAATAGTCGTGGACATTCTTGGCACTGCCGGCTTTGTAATTTTAAAGCGCAAGAAAAATGGGAAAAAGGCCCCGGCTGGAGGAGGGAAAAAAGTCCTTTTAAGGATGTCACTGATGTTCTGGCTGCACGTCTTTGTTCAGACGGAATCATCTGCAGGCCCTGATTTAAATGAAAGGAAAAGAACAACATTTGAAATGGAACCAAAGATAATTTTGGCTAATATTGCTAGGCATAATCTTTTTTTCTGTACTAAAAACTAGGAGCAAAATTCTAAGAAGGAAACTTCACTGGGTTAGTTAAATGCTCGCACACCAACTGCTAAACTTGGTTTATGCATCACTTTCCGGCTATGGGAGACTTTGCACTTTGCCCATCATTGAAATTTTCAATGTTCATTTGCCAAAGTGTTGAAAAAGATAATGGTAAACTGTCTATCTTTTATTTGTTAAAACATCAGAGTACAGCAACGACCTATGAGAAATTAAGGCTGGTCTAGAGGCTCATTTGTCACACTCATTGCTTGAAAGAGGCTATGTAGACAGAGACAGACTGGAAGTCTTTGTTTGAAGTGAAGTCTTGAAGAAAGCGTTAATTCTATGGCTTCAAACGTGACTTTGATGTCCAGCAATAGTGCTGTTTTGCAGTCACTGGAACTAGACTCAAAATGGGATAGCCCATTGTCCAAGTTTATGTTTATAAACAGTGTTTGTGAACAGACTGCTTCTTGAGATTTTGTGTCTTTCTTTTCATATGTTGTTTAGCCAGATTGCACTGTAAATCAAGATGGCTACATATGCCTCCTGTATTTGTATGAGAAATGAAATATATTTATGTATAAAATATCAAGACAAAAGGGAAAGCATTGTGGAGTTTAAAGGTGTTACCATATACAGTATATTGGCAGCTAGTCTGAAATACCGCTCAAGTCCATGTAACACATTCAACCATTGATACTCTCTGACCCACACTTGGACAGTGATGTCATTGTTGATTGCTGAATCAGGCTGGACATGAAGTATGCAAAGCATGTTGGTTCAGTGTTTGAAGCCATTTTGTCTGTATTTTATGAAAATGACCCCCATGCCTCAACATTGCCATTGATTAAAATGAACAGCTGGGTCATTTCACGTGAAATCAGACACTTTGGGACCCGACCGACCCGGATTTCAATCATACTTGGTGTGCCTTTTTAGTAGCAAGGTAGCACCCCAGAACTGCATTGGTTTGAATCTGACACTAATATTAAGGGAGAAACAGACTAGGAAAGGTTCACATGTGAGGGTAGGACACTATACATTCAGCCTTGAATATATCAGTCAGTGTTAGTCACAAAAAGATGCCTGTGGTGTTATTTGAAAGCTCTTTTCTGGCTCTACATATTACACAATCAGCTTGGAATACAACAACTCTCAGAGTATGAATTATGAAATTGAAAAATTAAAAATTGAATATCTAAAAAAAATATATTTTAAAATGGCCAGTTCCTTGTCCAAACGTAGCCGGCAATGTCATTAGCAACACCTCAAATGCTGGTGTTCGGTTCTTTATTCATTTCAGAGAGAATTTGACTCACAAATATGGCATCATACAGACCACTTACTAATAATATGGTAATACCATAGTAGCATCACGCGACAAAACAAAAACAAAAACAAAACAAAAACGGTCAGTTTCCATGGTCCCAGGTTTCAGAAACTAAGGCAGATGTCCATTTATACACACCAAATTTGAACATTCCTTCTCTGTGTGCCTGTGTCATCTTCCCTTTACCGTACTTTAAAGAGATAATCTATGGCTACACTCTCATTTTGTACTCTACCAGTGCATTTGAAGCAGCAGCTGTGTCTTTTGTAGATAATGTATAAGTACGTCCCGTTGCAGTTACAGGTTCCACTACCAGAAGCACATCCTGATGATCCATGACAAGTCTATCTGGTCTGAAGGGAAAAGTGAAGGATGGAGATGGTCCATGAGGATACAGGAAGTTCAGTTTCACCTCTCCAGTGCTCGGCATACATTCCTCAACACATGCTAGCCACCAGTTGCCATCATATACAGCTACAACATACCCTTTGATGCTTGAAAATGTAACACATTCCTTTACTGAGCTCACTCTTTCAACTCTGCCTTCTCTGAATGCTGAAAATGGCCTAACTTCCACTGTGTTCATTGACAATGGGCAGAAGCTGTGTAGTTTTTGAGTACCTGGAATAGTTCTTGCAGATTCCAACCTTTTCAACAGGTTCTCATCTTCATGATGGTATATCACTGTTGTGGCAAACTGGCAATGGATGTTCTTGAGAGAGATGCACCGTCATGAAGCTGAGAACCTGTTGAAGAGGTTTGAATCTGCAAGAACTATTCCAGGTACTCAAAAACTACACAGCTTCTGCCCATTGTCAATGGACATTAGGCCATTTTCCGCATTCAGAGAAGGAGTTGAAAGAGTGAGCTCAGTAAAGGAATGTGTTACATTTTCAAGCATCAAAGGGTATGTTGTAGCTGTATATGATGGCAACTGCGGCTAGCATGTGTTGAGGAATGTATGCCGAGCACTGGAGAGGTGAAACTGAACTTCCTGCATCCTCATGGGCCATCTCCATCCTTCACTTTTCCCTTCAGACCAGATAGACTTGTCATGGATCATCAGGATGTGCTTCTGGTAGTGGAACCTAACTGCAACGGGACATACTTATACATTATCTACAGAAGACACAGCTGCTGCTTCAAATGCACTGGTAGTACAAAATGAGAGTGTAGCCATTGATTATCTCTTTAAAGTACGGCAAAGGGAAGATGACACAGGTACACAGAGATGGAATGTTCAAACATTCACATATCATCATTTGGTGTGTATAAATGGACATCTGCCTTAGTTTCTGAAACCTGGGACCATGGAAACTGACCATTTTTGTTTTGTTTTTGTTTTGTCATGTGATGCTACTATGGTATTACCATATTATTAGTAAGTGGTCTGTATGATGCCATATTTGTGAGTCAAATTCTCTCTGAAATGAATAAAGAACCGAACACCAGCATTTGAGGTGTTGCTAATGACATTGCCGGCTACATTTGGACAAGGAACTGGCCATTTTAAAATATATTTTTTTTAGATATTCAATTTTTAATTTTTCAATTTATCATAATTCATATTCTGAGAGTTGTTGTATTCCAAGCTGATTGTGTAATATGTAGAGCCAGAAAAGAGCTTTCAAACAATACCACAGGCATCTTTTTGTGACTAACACTGACTGATATATTCAAGGCTGAATGTATAGTGTCCTACCCTAAAATGTGAACCTTTCCTAGTCTGTTTCTCCCTTAATATTAGTGTCAGATTCAAACCAATGCAGTTCTGGGGTGCTACCTTGCTACTAAAAAGGCACGCCAAGTATGATTGAAATCCGGATCGGTCGGGTCCCAAAGCGTCTGATTTCACGTGAAATGACCCAGCTGTTTCACAACTGCTCCTGACCATGACTGTTATCACCCTTGAAATCACATTTAATTTCTACTAAAAACGAAGGTGGCCACATGAACAGAGATCATATCTCGTGACTTGCAAAAATGGTAACTTGTCATTGGATAGACTGGTGGTGGAAACAAGGTCTCAATTCAGTGATCCAGCATCTGAACTTGTACTTATACTTGCACTTATTTTTTGCAGTAGACAATGGAATGAAATCACAGTTGCATAAGCTCATCATTTTCAAACAATGCTTGCAACAAACACTGTATTCTTTATACTCAATTACTGCCCCATACGTACAGTACAGTGACTTGAAACTTAGAGAGATTTATTATGCAATGATCTTTTAATAACAACCCTATTCACTTCCTCCTTAGGCCTGCCTTACACCACTGCCTGCTGCCCATCAAAGATGTGAAAGGACCACGGCGTACTCCTCCTCTACCACGAACAGACGTCTGCAGCACCAGTTAGCCATGGACCGGAACAAGCGCAACTCCATAGCCAGCTTCCCCATGCGACCGGACCGACCGGAGGAGCTGGACGTGGGGGTTGGCGGGGTCGAGACGGGACCTGCCCAGTTGGACAGCAGGGTGTGCCCCTCCTCCTACCGTGCCCTGATCAGTGCCTTCTCTCGCCTGACGCGCCTGGATGACTTCATCTGTGAATGGATCGGCTCGGGCTTCTTCTCTGAAGTCTACAAGGTAGGCCTGCTGCTTTCCCTCCTCAGGGCTCTCTCACGCTCCGCTTCCAGGATGCTTCAGGTGTGCGCCGTGTAGCCCTTGGTATTGACTCAGGTATTTGTAATATGAAAACTATCCCTTGAAGTTCAATGTGGCTTTCCCCCGTTGACACGGCTTTATAAACCCAAGTGCATGGGTCAGGGCAGTGAAAAAGTTTTATATCGTGACATTTCTGTTTGTCCGCATCACTTTTAGTCACAATTGTATCACATCCTTTTTTATTATCCGTATCTGTGTTCAGGTTTTGCACTTTGCCCAAAGGAGTTGAATTAAACAGTGCTTTTCTGGTTTTTAAAACACTTTCTCTCGAAACTTCATGTGTTTATGGCCAATCCCTCGTGTGTTACATAAAAACCCACATTGGCCCCTGCCTTTTAAGTTGCAGAGATGACCCATATTTTATATATCAGCCTTTGATAGAGGCATAATTACTACACAGTAGCTTGTTGTGATGCTGGTGACCGCGAGCTGGCACTGCCTTAGCTGCTGGTCTGTACCAGTCATATTCATTACCCGTCAGGCTTTGTGTGACTATAGCATGCACATTTCTATGAAGTGTGGCAAACAACAACGCCCATGGCGATTACATAATCACGTCACTGTGCCCCCATTTGCCAGTGTCCTGTCCGCAAGGCAGCAGAGAGAGCGAGTACCCTTGGCCCTATGTTGTGTAATATGTCAGCCTATACGTGATTCTTTATAGCGAATGTGCTTGCAGTGAAATTAAAGGGAGATAAGGCCGCAATGCATCAGACTTACTCTGATAAGATATATTACATTACGGCCGTGGTTATTGTCAGATATGAGCCTCTGTTGCAATGCAGAGGTTGTTACGTAAGGAGAGAGAGACGAGACGTAGAGAGAGAGATCTGATGCCTTCTTGGCACAGGAACTGTAAACGGATCCGGTCCACAGTCTTCGGCAGTGTTTTTCTGTTGGTCAACATTAATGATGCTATCTGTAAAATCACTTCACATCAGCGGTTCCGCGAGGGGAGGGAGGGAGGCCCGAGGCAGTCTTTTTCATGCCTCAAGCCAATAGCAGGGATACCACACGTATTACAAACGTTCTCACTTCGGCAGTTTTTAACTCAAGATACGTTTTGGATCCGGTACAGACTCGCCGTGCCCTTTAGCTTCACCTCGGCCCCTGTGACCTTGGCCATTTACACAAGAGGCCGGTACATACAATAGACTCTGTGGCATAAGTTATTCGAGCAGTAGACGCCGCGCAACGAGCCCTCCACTTTAGGAACACATGAGGCTCACAACCACATATGCTTGCTATTGACTACGTCCTACGCCAGCATCCCCCCAGTAATTTACGGTGGAATGCGCTGCAGCTGTGTCAAACAGGCCCAGCTTCGTCACTGGTTCTGTTCTGGGCAAAAGACCGAGGGTCCCTGCTATTCCAACTATTGGCTTTTGGGTCTCGCCTGGGTCCTCACTGGTCTGGCCTATCGGTTAGGCTCCTAGTCAGAGGTTGACCAAGTCTGCCTTTGGGGGTTTGCAGTCTGGCTGAAGGCGGCGGTCTTCTGGACTGGACGATGAGTATGTGTCTACGCTGCCCCCGTGGTGTTGCGCTGCTTGCCGCCGGGCTGTGAAAGCACTTCTGATGTGAGTATGTTTCGAGGTAAAGCGCCTTGTTCCCCTGCCAGCTGATGTGCCGCGCCATGTTAGGGTAAACCCACCCCATCCTTAGGCCCCGGTGAACTTGAATACAGTGAGGGCTTTCTGTGGAACATGGGCCTGTTCATTTCAGCTGAGGGTTTACTACACCAGTAGTAACCTGTGTTCCGGCCCTTGCTTCTGATGTATGTTCATTTCACAATCTTTCGCAGTAGTTCTGAACACTTTCTTGGGGCAGGCTTATTATAAGATGGAGCCAGGCCCCTCTCTATTGTAGATCTTTGGAGCATTTTATATCACTTGTGGGTTACACGATAAAATGTTTGAGCTTGGACCACAAACTTTTTTGTTCTGTATGCTACGTACTTACAGATCTTCCATGAAACTGTACCATTTTTCTCAGTTACAAATCACGACATTTTTTTCTCAAATGCAATTTTTGTTTTTATCCTCGCTTCAACTCAACGCTCATTGCACTCCACCTTATCCAGCTCTCCCACCTCTTTTGCCCTGCCCAAACACACTCACCAGGCTGCCACCTCACCCGTATTATTTTTAGCTCCCGTGAAAACAAATGTGTCGCTCCTACGGATCCTTTAATGGGCCAGGGCCCACATCCTTGAACTGGGAGTCACAGAAGAACTAACAGTTGTGACAGCGCCGTCGAGGCTAGACGCTGTCACCCATGTGCACCCGCCCCCCGGCCACCTCCGAGGCTCCCCCGCCCATTAGCACATGCTCCTGTCCGTGTGGGGCCGGCTACAGACAGGCATGGCATTGTGGGGGTGAAACGGAGGCCACACGGAGTGCATCACACAGCACACTGGTCTGGCGGGGACGCGATTGCGCCCCCCGGGTCCTTGCCTGTGTCTGTCTGCCGTGACTGGATTATGTCTTAATGAAGTTATGCGCGGTTTGTTTATCGTTCTTGTATGAAGTGACCGCAGCTTTCCCCCTGCGTGTGGGGGCCCAGACCCTGTTTTTTTCTAAACGCACTGGTGGGGAACTACCTTAGCAGGGGTTGGCTGCGAGTGAATGATGAGCACCACACACAAACTACTACACTAAGAAATGGTTTGTGGCCCACCCACCAAGGAAGACGGGGCCCTCCTCTTTCTTTCACAATCCATATTCTCTCTTGTGTTTGTCTAATTTGGCAGGCGTTTGAGACGGCCAGGGCAAATGACCCCCCCCAGCTCTTGGTACTAGCGTTCCTGCTGGGAGAGAGCCCTGTTGTTTCACGACCCCCGTTATCTAGCAATAACCACAGAAGCGCGTTTGTGCACCACACAGGACTTGTCGCCTGGCAAAAGTGTTCGTGTTCTTGGAATGGGGACGGGTTTGCACTCCCTAGATGGTTGTGATCCGCTGTGTGTCCTTTTTTTCTCTTCTTTTTGTTGTCCTCACTCACATCAATCATTTGTCTATCAGCACTAACTGCCCAATTTAGATCAAGTTATGTGCGCGTCTGTGTCTGTTGACCTGACATTTCTAAATTGATCTGGCGTTACCCAGTAGGTTCTTATCAACCCTTGCAAGCTCTTTATCAAGTCGATTTTGTGCGTCTAATAAAACTGTAACACGCCACTCAGTGTTGGCTGTATGCTGTTGATCGGTTGTTGCGAAAGGAAAAGCCGTTTGTAGGACTTGATGCAACTCATAAGACCGTCCAGAGTCAGCTCAAGGAAGATATAAGAGAGTGAACAGCGACTGTGCTGCTGTCGTAAACGGCACGAGGTTGAGGAAGCCCAATTAAGGCCGCCCGAAGCAACCCCCACGTGAGGGGTTGTGCTGCTTGCAATGGACGAGGCCTTTGGAATCGTCATGAGAGTGCTATGCTGTTACGACTCTGTGTGTGTGTGACTGGGTGTGTGTGTGTGGCGTGTGTGTGTGGGCTGTAGCACCATGCCTCCTGGGTGCTGTGGCTCTCGGGTGTGTGTGTTCCGTGTGTGTTGTGTGTGTGTGCACGGCCAGCTGTCTGCGCCCGCGCACCGAGTGTGTCCGACGAGTGCACGGACTCGGTGACACAGGCGGCAACTAAATGTGTGTGTTTAACGATCATGTGCGGTCGACTCCCCACCGCCTGTCGCGCGTTGCGAGCTCCCGTTGCTGTGCGCAGACCGTTTCGTGTGGGTTCCCGCATGCAATATCTACAAGGTGGAGGGCTGAGGGCGTGGGTCGGGGTGGAGGCCATCTGCAACTAATCGTTATGCCATGGGATGCTGGCTCCTTCTAGCCTGCAACCCGCGTTTGAAGTGCGGAACTTTAAGACTTGTTGAGTATCCGGCGGACGGGCCCCTCCGCATGCGCCGTTGTTGTGTTTAGGGCGCAGTGGAGGAAGAAGTAGCAAACTTCACTTTTACACGGTTAGCTCGTCTACACTTCCCCTACGTTGTCTTACAGTTGTCCTCATTACGCGACCCCCACTCGTTCGGTCCAGCAACCACACTTGGGTGGTTGGCCCTAAGTTCCATCCGCTCTGGCCCACTCGATGAAACCACAATGGTGGGCTGGTACTCAACCTGTTGCTTGATTTAGACAACCGGCCGCGCCATGGCTTCTTTGGTCTTAGACTCACTACCCACTTCTCCCAGGTTGCTAAACATTAACGCTTGGGGTGATTTTGATAATTATACGAGCAGCACAATGGTGCTCTTGGTTTCCCTCGAGCACTGCCCTGCCCGCCTCTATCTCCACTTCTCCTCGCCTTCCGACTTGACGGACAGTGTTCAAACAAGATACAACCCGGTTGTAATATTTCGAAGCTTGTCATAACACAGTTTCCTGCAGAACGTCGTTTTTTTTTTTTTGCAGAGCGCCCCTCCCCTCTTCCTCCCCTCTCTGTTTAGTTTATTTTTTCCTTCCACTCACAGAGCTCCGTGTGGGCCGCAGGCTTGCATACCCATGGCGCACAGCCCCTGACGACCAACCTGAAGGCCTCCTGGCTTCCTTCTAGAAACACGCGTGTTAACCTCGCTCACTGGGCAATCACAGTGAAAGGATAAAGCCACAGTGATGCCGAGCTCGCGGCACGTGGTACTGAGTGACCCATACACACCTGATTAGAGGTTTCTGTCGCTACGTGTGTGAGGCATCGTCACCCTAGCCTCAAGAATGTCGCCCGCTCGCCATAGTGTGGTCCCCCCTAGAGGCTTGTTATCACCTCCTGGCGTCGCTGGTACCATTTCCGTTTGTATCTGTCAACAGTGCCTGCTGATGGCACCACTGGTGGGACTGTTCGGCATACCACCCTCTCTGCACACGCCCTGCCCGTGACCTGTAGTGCCAACGCACCGGCCGTTGCCGGATTCACGCCAGTACAACTCCTGAACACCAACTGTCTCAGTGTTGCCTGCCTGCCGTTCACGTGTGGGGTGTTCCTTTGTCGCGAGGTGCAACGAATAGCAAATTAACCTGCCCCCAATTGACCGGGCCAACCCATTGTGCATTTGTGTTCTCTGGTTCTCGCACAGTTGCACTGATCTTTGACAACGCGAATCACTTCCGAACCTCAGCTGCAAAACCACTGTGTGGACATGCATCAACCTCGGTTCCTCATTTCACACTATAGCCGCGCGACTTCTTTGCAACATCTGTTTTCACTGTGACATAGACACAAACCCCCGCATACATTGTAGTGCTGGGCCATCTTAAACTAACACCCACCACCAAACATGCCGCGCAGCACCGTTGTCAAGGTTTCCAAAACGTACAAATACACCTCAACACCATCAGGCTGACACACGGATATTCAAGACCCCACATAATAAAACCTCTGGGGTGTGTGTGTGTGTCCGACGCCGGCCGGTGTGCTCTGTCCGTTGTGGGTGGGTCCTTGCTCTGTCCTTCCGTCCGTCCTCCTGTCGGTGATAGTTGGGCGCGTTGTGTGTGTCCCTGCTGGCCTGTGTTCGCTGGTGTACGTTCGTGATTGCTTCCCCGACGCTGCCGGCGTGTGTAGTTTGCCTGCCTTTCCACTTCCCGATGCGTGTCCGACTCCCCACTGGTGATGGCACGCTGAAGCCACGATCGAACATCCCTAGGGCAGATCTACCTCTTGCGGCTTCACTATAACAATGTCGTACTCGGCTGAGGTGCCAGATTGCATGCTTAACTCCCCCGCCCTCTACAACTCAAAACATCACACATAAGGGGCCGAGACTTTTAGCACTCCCCTTGCATTTCACATCCTCTCTTCTCCCTCTCCCGTCCCCCCATTCTCGCTACTCTCTCTCTCTATCTCTCTCGTCTCTCTCTATCCTCTTCTTCTCTCTTTACTATCCTCATCTCTCTCAAGTATCATTATCCTTTCTTTCTGATATCAGACACCCCCAACAATAGCTCTCAGGTGGAGCCCACAGCCATCATCCTGTCTGTTCTATCATTGATTTCTATCTGCTATCTACGCTACCTCGGTCTTCGCTCTCATCCAGATCTGCTTCTCGCTCTGCTCTCAGCTCTCTCGCTATCTTCTCCTGGTACCTCCTCGCTCTCTCTCTCGCTCTCGCTAGCGATTATCACGCATACTCTCTCTATCCCCAACCGCACTCTCTCTTCCCCCTCTCAATCTCTATCTACTCCTTCTATCTCCCACTCAGTATGGCCTCAACAAACTCCCTCCAGTTTTTCTATCCGTGTTGCAGTGATCCACCTCACACCAGCCCTCACAGAAGGTTTTTTTCCTTCAAACCCGATCCTGCTTGCATTCCACAGGGTCATGGGGACAAACCCCCAGGACACACCCATGACTTTGCTACAGGCTCCAGTAAACACCCCAAATACAAGAAGGGTGGCAAATGCCCCCTGGGGCTCCCAACTGCCTTGCACAAGTCCAAGTTCGAACCTTTGCAGATGGTTTATAGATGTCCTTTTCCTTTCACCCAACCACCACCAGAGTCTATGACACAAACCTTGTGTTGCTTTAAATAGGCACACGTCCCATTGTTGTTGACGGGATAATTTAAAAATCCCATGTTGTTCGTTTTGCTAAATTTGGTGTATTTCTGATGTTAACCGCCCCACACGGTGGGAACAAAAACCAGACCGTGCTTTGAAGCAAGCATTTTTTATGGCTTCGGCTTCGGCTAAGTCACTGCCATCACTCCTACATGGATGAACACATAATGATTTGAATGATGTTTAAAAACGGGATGGG
>NW_026946300.1:10000-16250 GCF_034702125.1 Engraulis encrasicolus | reverse complement strand
ACCAGAGCTCAGTCTAGACAGAAACTTGTAAAGAACGCAACCAGACCTGGGGGTAGTGAAAATGAGGATGGCGAGGCTGAGTTCGAAGAATCTTCATCAGATGAGGATTATGGAGGGCCCAATTTCCCTACAAGGGAGGAGGTTAGAGAGTTACTTCAGCTGCCACCACCTGTGACGACAGAGGGTGACACTCCAGATGAGCAGCTACCTGAGTCGGAGCCCGACCAAGCCCAAGGCCTGGAAGAATTTGAGGAAATACCTTTAGATGATGAGGTGGAAAATAGTCTCCGGCCACTTCAAGACCCCACGGTAGCCATGGAGTCTGAAGGGGGAGAACATCTATCTGGAGATGAAGCAGTTGAAGAAGATTCAGCTGATGAAGCACCCAGTGAAGAACCTGTACATTCAGAACGCCCTAGAAGACAAGTAAAGCCTGTGACCCGACTTACCTATGATGAGCCTGGGAAACAGGCTGATAGACAGCTTACTGTAATTCATCGAGGCATGGTTGTTCACATAAGTAACCCCCGGTCAAAGAGAAAGACATGTAAGACCTACTGGTGTCACCCAATGGCCCAGTGTTTTCAGTGTGCACATAGAAATCCTGCCCCTGAGAGTAGAGGTTTTATTCTTCTTTAAGTCGCATGAGGACATGCTAGTATTTAGAAGGGGGAGAGTGTAACGCTGTAATAAAACAACAACTAAATAAGTTGGGTTAAAATAGTTCATCAATGTAGTCCATACAAACTCATAACTAGAGAAATATTAGGTTTTAAAAAAAGGAATACATTTTGTGCATCTAAAAATGTGGTAAAACCAAGAGTCACACTTTGGTTAACAGAAAGGAACTATGGGTAGTGTAGTGCTGTTTCTAACATTTAGTAGAAATGTTTAAACTAATGCTTGTAACTACAATGTAAACATGTCATTGGAGAAGTGAGATGTAAATGTAAGCTCATTGTTTGAATAATGTGTTTCCTGCAAACGTTTTATAATTTCATTTGATATTTCCGAATGTATGATGACTTGAGAGTTGAAGGGTCATCGTGAGGGGAGTTGGGAAAAGGACATTGCGAAGCGAGGAAGCTCTCTTTTCCCCTCGGAACAAGCACTGGAACAAGGGGCAACGAAAATGAGTATTGTGACAAACTTAAGTTGTATTATGTAGCAGTTGTCGAAGTTTAGGTAATGGGTGTGTGAACTTTGCTTCATAGACTTTGTGAACACCCAAGTTTACGCTCCTGAATCTGAGTAAATCCGACGGCGAGTTCGAGCACGGAATGCTAAGCTTTGGGAGGGGAGAACCGCGTTACGCCGACAAAGACTGTGAGAACATCGGCTCGCGCTTGCATTCGCGAGGTTTGGAAGGACGACACAAGCCATCCAGCGTCATGGGAACATCGCCAGCTAAGTGACTGCACTTCGCGTGAACGTTTGGATATAAGGTATAGCTTAATTGTCGGCTCCCTCGTGAGTGAAGGGGCTGTTGTTGGCCACTACGAACACAAGCCACGCATCAGGCCTGCAACGTTGCCACGTTAGAACTAACTTTGGTTCAGTTAATATGCCGGCTGGGACTGGGGTGTGTGTGTGAATGTGCGTGTGTGTGTGGGCCCACAACATTTTATGTTTAAAGGTAAATGTTAAGTTTAAGGTCTAAGTGACTGAGTTAACAGAGCTCTTGGTTCACTGTAGGCTAGTCAACCATTATGGTGGTTGATTAGTGTCAAAATTTATAACAAATTTAAAGGTGTCTTAATTTGATTTGTAACAGAACTGGTAAGGATCATTTGAGTTTAAAGGTATTCAAGGAATACATATTTTGGGTTTATTATTATTTTGTATTAGTAATCATAACTTTTGTTTTGTTTTCAATTTAAGTACTATTTTCAAATTCACTATAAACCACTATAAATATAATACTGACTTGTGTGTTTAATGGTATATTTACTGAGGTGTAAGTGTTCATGTCTAGGAGCTTTATACAAGGGCACTTGGTAAAGGTAAATAGCGGTAGATATTTAATAGACACCTTAACTAAGGGAGGAAACAAACTTGAAATATTTATCCAGGCTATCACAGGAACCTGGGGTTCGTCCTTTTAGCACTTGATAACGGCTAGGGGGCGCTACAGAAGTATAATCAAAGTGCACTTAAAAAAAGTGCAATTGCAATATGTTATTAAAAAATACACTTTTAGTAAGTTCACTATTAGAACACTATTAGTATATTCCTCTAAATACACTTTAGCCAAACATCTTCTAAGTGCACTTTATGTATGGTTCGCAAAGTGTACTTTCTTTGAGAGCAACTTAATTACATCTAATTTTAAGTACACTTTAAATAAGCATATTGTAAACATACTTTTTCTTAGCACAAAAAGTGTGAGTGCGCTTTTAACATACTAAGTACACTTCAGTCGTGCTTTTATTGTACTAAATTGAACCACTTTTTCACCTGGGGTAGCCTAAATTCTCCAATTCAGGTTGATATTTTGACTACACTAATGTTCACATGTAGTACGACTGCAGATTTCGTGGCTTTTGTCTTTTTGGTTAGGAAACCATGTTGTTCGCTTTGTTTTTTTTGTTTGTTTTTTTTGTTTTTTTTTTAAAGAGGGCCGCCAAGGGGAAAATTCTCCCGGTGGGAAAAGGTGGGCCACTCCGCCCCTGCCCGCACCAGTTACATTCGGCACTGAAGTGCTTGTCTGCGAACCGCTTGTGTTCATACCGGGCTCTGAACTTTTTCCGCACGTGACTGTGTTACCCGGATGAACCTGCTGACGGCCACGCTGCATCACGGTTCGCAGAGAAAAAACTAGTATTTTGTGGTTCGCATTGCGAAACAACTTTCCGGTTCGCGAACGCAAATATCTGTGGCGTGAACACGACAGCCGGTTCGCGATTAGGTGCGGGAACGGGCTCCAGCGCGGTTCTCAGTCGGCCTGAACGCGCTATAGGAAGGCTTGGCATGGCTTCCAATTGACTGCCCCATTTAGTACATTGTGATTGGTCTATAAAGGAAAAAAAACAATAAACAAACAAAAAAACTAACAAAAGTATCTGCCCCTGAAGACTGTCCACTCAGAAAACGCCCAAATATTCCAGATGGCCAGTCCAACCCTGCGTACCATACATTAGATGTAATTGTAGAGTCCACTGTAAGGGTCGCACAGCAATAGTCTCAGGAGTCAAGGGGGTTATCCTTGATGGCAGGTTCTAGCCAATGAATGCAATTCCTAGAACAACTTGCTAGGGACACATACACACGAATTTGGCCAAGCAAAGCAAACTTTGCCATTCATTCCTATGAGAGAGGCGAAGGCAATTATTAAAGAAAGTTTAATGTTATGCAAATGAAGAGCGAATTCGACTGCCACGGCCCAATCAAATCAACAATATAACTGTTCCATTCCATTTGATTCGCCGCGACGACCTGATGACGGTTGGACTTCACCTCTCTTCGCTTTGCCTCCTATGTGTCCCTACCGTAAGAGCCCAGGTATTCATAAGGAAGAATAAAGACTTTTTAAAATTGTCTGAGGAACTGTTACACCAAGGACGTGGATTTGATTCTGGCCTGAGGTCACTTCCTGGTCTGTTTCGCTATCCTGTTGCCATCTTGCTGTCCTGTTTCGCATAAAGGCATAAAAAGACCCAGCAATTGTTTTTGCTGTTGTTGATGTTCTTTTATTATTATTAAAAAAACAGGGAAGAAATAAGAAATAAAACTGGTCTAATGGTGCAATAGAATATGATGCATATTGTTTCAGGAAACTGGCATGTTAAAACCATATTCAATGGTCTACTGTGTACAGTATTTGGCCCAAAGAGACAAAGAAAGGATTTTTGGTGTCTATTTTTAGCAAAACCATATCAAAACAAAAATATAATACATTGACAAAAAAAACGCTCTTTCTTATTTTCTTATTTTCTTTCTTTCTTTCGCTGTCCATTCAGCAGAATACAATGGTGTCACTGACGACACCTTGAAAGAGAAGAATATTTGTTGGAGGTCTTTGCAAGGACACTGCTCCCCCAGAGTGCAGTTCCTATAATAGTAGATCATAAAGACTACAGTCATACATGTGTGTGTGTGTGTGTGTGTGTGTGTGTGTGTGTGTGTGTGTGTGTGTGTGTGTGTGTGTGTGTGTGTGTGTGTGTGTGTGTGTGTGTGTGTGTGTGTGTGTGTGTGTGTGTGTTTGCGTGTGTGTGTGTGTTCACTGATCTCATCATGAGAAGAACTGCAATTGATCCTACAGATATGCTCCCCCAGAGAATCGCTCACGGACCTCATTCAAAGGCTGCATTTGTGTGTGTGTGTGTGTGTGTGTGTGTGTGTGTGTGTGTGTGTGTGTGCGTGCGTGTGTGTGTGTGTCAGAAAACATCAGAAATCAATGGTTGTCTCACCGTGAATTACATGGACGTCTAAACCATTTCAGCCACTTATTGAGAGTATTAATGGCACACGCGCACACACACACACACACACTTTCATTCTCCAACTTTCAGACACTTACACCGTCTATCTCTCTTTCCCCCCACACACACACGCACACCTTTCAGCCGACTATTGAGTGTGTCTCTGGCAAACCTCAGGGTCATGCCACATACAGTCCATCTGAACAGAGAGATCCATCTCACTCCATCTTACCTGTGAGTGGAGGGAGAACAAATCTACTCAATTAACTTAATTGGATTTAATCAGCTTAACGATTCCCCTACTGGAATGAGCAGATTTCTCTGCAATGAACCCTGAACTGGCTGCCGGGAAAGAGAGAGAACATGTGACCCTTTGGGGGCCCTCAACCTTACAATAACAAAGTGATGGTGATGATGGCGATGGTGATGGCGGTTGCGATGGTGATAAGGATGATGGTGGTGGTGATGATGATGATGATGATGATAATGATGATGATGGTGGTGGCGATGAAAATAAGGAGGATGATGAGGATGATGATGGTGATGAGGATGATGATGTAGATGATGATGGTCATGATGGTGATAATGAAGAGCAGAATAATGAGGATGATGATGGTGGTCGTGGTGGTGTTGATGATGATGATGGTGGTGTTGATGATGATGATGATGATGGTGGTGGTCGTGGTGATGAAAATAAGGAGGAGGATGATGGTGAATATTATGACGATGATGATGACGAGGAGGATGATGATGGTGGTGGTGGTGATGATGTTTTTGATGATGAGGATGGTGATGATGAGGATGATGATGGTGGTGGTGATGATGTTTTTGATGATGAGAGGATGGTGATGTTGAGGATGATGACGAAGATGATGATGAGGAGGAGGAGGATGATGGTGGTGGTGATAAGGAGAACGATGATGATGATGGTGAAGAAGAAGAAGAAGATGATGATGATGATGATCATGATGGTGGTGAAGTCTCAAGCAAAAAACTCCAGCAGAAAACGTTTATAATAACTGACAAAAATCACTGATAGTAATGTTATTATTTGTGGTAATAATGTAGAAATAACACCTTTAAACGATCATCCACATATTCCCGAAGCTTCGCGATGGTGCCACCCCCTCTCGGGTGCCGCCCCTGGCAATTGCCCTGTTGGCCCAGCCCTTGGAACGCTCCTGGTAATGGTGAGGAGATGCTGGTTGTGGACACGGGGTGCATTCCAATATGCAGACTCCCTCCTCGGTCTGTGCTTGTGGCCTCTTGTTTCGCTGATGCCCCGAACCGCCTCCGTTGAGAAAACAATTACTTTCCCCGCTGAGAGCCCAGCCACAACAATTTTTGGTGGACTATTCTTCATTCACCATCCCGTTTTGCAAATGAGAAAAGGACATTAGAATTGAGCTTTTTTGCGAGATATATGACTAGGGATACAATGCTGTTGTCGGTGACGTCATTACAACAAGGCCACGAGGAGGCAAGTGAACCAGGGGAGGACGAGTCCACATAGGACTGGCAGCTGAGACTGCAAGCTACGCAGCAAAACTGACAGAAGCATCGATACCAAACAGCACATCCGTCACTCGCACACTGGCACAAGCATGCACGTACTCACAGGGATAGAGAAACAGAGACAGAAACAGAGAAGCAGCAATAAGAAACAGAACGCTATGCACATGCACGCGCACACACAAATGCACAGTAATACATGCAAACACACATGGACCCCCCTCCCACCACCACCCACACTGTGCATGCAAACACACACACACACACACACACACACACACACACACACACACACACACACACACACACACACTAGC
>NW_026946300.1:0-5000 GCF_034702125.1 Engraulis encrasicolus | reverse complement strand
ATTAATGTGTCATGACAACGTGTTGACTGCATATTAAGACACTGTCATGTCATGTAAAGTCTTATCAATTGTTCTCTCTATAGAGCCAGATGCCTGCAAGGGGGCTGATGAAAGGATGTGTGGAAGTAGAATGATTGGTTTGGAACTATAGCCAGTCTTCTTATAAGTTCAAACACAGAAATCCACGACATTTATTAATGGTGTGTGTGTGTGTGTGTGTGTGTGTGTGTGTGTGTGTGTGTGTGTGTGTGTGTGTGTGTGTGTGTGTGTGTGTGTGTGTGTGTGTGTGTGTGTGTGTGTGTGTGTGTGTGAAATTCATAGCCATTATTGGATGTTAAGTGTGTGATTTATGATGGAGGGGGAGAAATGTTGTCCAACACTATCAATCTTCCTCAAACTGCTATGGAGTGTTGACAAAGGATGTGATTGCTTGTTTGTTTGCCAATAACCATTCTTGTTTATGAACTCTCTTGCCAATAACCATTCTTGTTTATGAACTGTCTTGCCAATAACCATTCTTGTTTATACACTCTATCCAGAAGTCTGTTTACTATCCCACCTGTCGCCTCTTCTCACATTTTGTTTTATTGCCGTCTAATTGCTGAAGACTCACATCACATCCCCTCTCACATCAATTCACTCTCGCCACCATTGTTGCCAGATTGGGTGGTTTCCCGCCCAATTGGGCTGCTTAGGATGGCCATCTGCGGGTAAAAAATGGATTTTGGAGAAAAACCATTACCCAATTTTTGGCCATAGAAATCAATAGAAATTGGGTGGGATTTAGTGCTTCCAGGCGGGTTTTGGGCGTTTATTGAGCTGGAAATCATCAGTCTCATCTGGCAACCCTGCTCACCACGAGTGCCAGTGCCAGTGGGATGGGGATAAAGAGGGATTTTGGTTAACACATTTTTTGTGGTTTCAAGAAATTGATTTGACAGACCAGCATCTGAACTGGCACCACATCAACGTCCCATTTATGGCAAATTGCAAGATGGTTTGGCAGCTTGGTTTGAAATGCTTCTCATTATCGGTGCTACTCAGGCGCTGTTTCCACGTAGCAGGATATTTTTTTAGCAGGGTATTTTTTTTCTCCTGCTTGTATTGGTTTTGGCCTTCCGTTTCCACGTAGCAGATATTTCAAAATCCAGGTGCAGGAGAGAAAAATAGCAGGAGAAAAAAATATCCTGTTTAGGGGTCTGAAACGCATTTGTTACAATGGAGGATTTTTTTTATCCACATGTTGCGTTTACACCTAGCAGGAGAAAAAAATACCCTGCTAAAAAAATATCCTGCTACGTGGAAACAGCACCTCAGACTGGCATCCCACATCTTCCTTATCAACTGTAACCACCCACACACACACCATAATTCACCCTTTAAGGGGTTGTGGGTGGTCAGTTTGTTACCAACATGTTGCTAATGGTAAACATAGGCATGACACTACATTTTTTTATTTACTGTGGGAAAAAAATGGGTTGTTCAACCATGCACTATGTTTACCATTTGGGACATGGTGGCATCCCCAATCCTGCTGTTTTGGTGTAGTGTGTGGGGCTCTCTTTAAGATTATTTGCCCCAGGGTCAGACTAACTCCTCCCAAACTGGCAAAAAAATTAACAACCCACAACTGTTCTTCCTCACCCGCCCCCGCCCCGCCAACTCTCAATCCAATTACTGGGGTCCGTATACATCAAGAAAATGAATTACCCATTTTATTAATGAGGGCTGTTGAAACTACTGTGTACTTTTAGCAAGCGGTACCCTAACACCCCCCCAAACCTCCACTCCCCATCAAACCCCAGCTTTTTTAATGAGTCTGATTATCTGCACGTACTCTCTCTCTCTCTCTTCCCCCTCTCTTTCTTTCTCTCTCTCTCTCTTGCTCTCTCACTCTCTCTGCTACTATCTCTGTGCTCCTATCTAAATCCTATTCCCCAAAAATGATGTCCTCGACTGACCTCGCTCTCTTACAAACACATACAAGCACACACACACAGCTACTATCTATGTCTCCCTACCTGAATCCTATTATCCAAAAATGATATCCGTGATTGACCCCCACCCTCTTTCTCTTTCTCTCTTCCTCTCTCTCTCTCTCTCTGGTGGCATCCTCAACCCTGCTATTTTGGTGTAGTGTGTGGGGTTCTCTTTAAGATTACTTTGTCCCAGGCTCAGACTAAAGGCGGGCATACACTGTGCCATACTTTCACTCGTGGGTTTTAAGCTGCTGCTCACACTGCACGAGGGAATCTCACGATTTAAAAGTTCATATCTCACGACTCACCTCCTTACACTATACGAGCCGACAGTTGGATGCGAGCTGAATGCTCCCACTGCGCGACATGACAGGCATGCTTCCAGGGTCTGCAGAGGAGGGAACGTGCACCTCAGGTGGCGATGAGGACGCGCTCAAAAGCGAATCGTACCCTATTCATTTGTGCATGAGTAGTGTCAAATTGGGTCGTAGCACTGCTTTAACTGTGCGATTTACTCATGATGGACGACCAGGATTTCAAACAGCTTTGATTTTCCTGCGACCCTACGACTGCACGACCTTGAGGTGAAATCGCTAGTCGTTACCCCATGTACACTACACGATGCGAGACTCAGGATTGACCTGCGATTGAGCAAGAAATCGGCCTGACTCCCAAAAAGTTGTGCGAGTGCCAAATCGTGGCAAAAGTCGCACAGTGTAAGCCCGGCTTAACTCCTCCCAAACTGGCAAAAATTAACAACCCACAGCTGTCCTTCCTCACCCGCCCCCGCCCCGCCCATTCTCAATCCAATTACTGGGGTCCGTCTACATCAAGAAAATGAATTACCCATTTTATTAATGAGAGATTTTATTAATGCAGAGCATGTCCCTTGCAGAGCAAGGCCCGATTATAGTAATCTCTAAGTCCTGTTAATTATTGGTTCTCTTGTGTCGGGCAGTAAAATAGAAAATGGATCTCCTCCTAGGCCTTTCGAGATAGAGACACCGTTCAAACACTAAAACGACCGGCTCGGCTTGGAGATCGCGTATAGTTATAGGCTTCTCCGTGTCTCTTGTCGTTTTCCCGTTTTTGGCGATTTTGTGAAAGCCTGGGTCCCCATTGAAAACAATGGTGGAACCTTCATGAACCAAAGTTCCGCCACTCTAAAGATTAGAGTGTAGGAGGCTTTTTCGGTCATAAAACATCAACACTTTCACCTAGAAGTTTAGTTGACGCGTTGTTAGCGAGCTCTATGGGATGTCTCCAAATTGTCAAAGTTTCATCTCCCAACTCCCAATACTTTTTAAATGGTTAGGTTTGTAAAAAAAACAGGCCTGGGTCTATTGAGAATCCAAGTCTTTCCAAAAGTGCATTTTTCAAGGTCCCACACGGAGGTCCATTTGTGCCTGAACCATTTAACCTATAAACTTCATTCAAAGACTGTTAGAGAGATCACAAGCATGACTCCGATCTGTGAAAAGGACACGTGCCAACTCCTTTTAGTTTTTTTACAACGATGTTGTAAAGACAAAAAACTCATTCTCTCTCTCTCCCCTGTTTACAGCTTTCCTGGTGAACCAGTAGCCTGTAAGTAACAGGCTACTGGCACACTGCCCTTTCACGCCTCTCCGCAGGCGGGGTTTAGTCAAAAGATGCTTGCACGCGGTTGGAGCAACCTCATATGAATGACATGACACTTCGACCACTCACGTTGAAGCTTTGTGACGTAGGACGTGTCGTCACGTAAGCGCCGCCAGGTCGGGAACCAAAACAGAACAACGTCCTTTAGAAAATCAACTTGAGGTATTTTGGATAACACCGCTAAAATTGATGTTAATTTTGAAAATTATATCATATGCAGTGTTCCTTGGCCAACTTAAAATGCCATGTGTGTCATTTAGTATGAATGGCAAATGTGCTGAATTAGGGATATGGAGGTTGGGGGTTCGAACCCCAGTCGAAGCCATGTTGATTTTCAAAATTATATCATATGCAGTGTTCCTTGGCCGACTTAAAATGCCATGTATGTCATTTAGTATGCATGGCAAATGTGCTGAATTACAGATATGGAGGTTGGGGGTTCGAATCCCAGTCAAAGCCATGTTGATTTTCAAAATTATATCATTTGCAGTGTTCCTTGACCAACTTAAAATGCCATGTATGAATGGCAAATGTACTGAATTAGGGATATGGAGGTTGGGGGTTCGAACCCCAGTCGAAGCCATGTTGATTTTCAAAATGATATCATATGCAGTGTTCCTTAGCCAACTTCAAATATCATGTATTGTATGTCATTTAATATCAATGGCAAAGGGGCTGGATTACAGATATGGAGGTTGTGAGTTCGAATCCCGCTCTAAGCCATGTTGATTTTCAAAATTATATCATATGCAGTGTTCCTTAGCCAACTTTAAATACCATGTATGTCATTTAGTATATCCCCAAAACGCAGAGCTACAACACTTTCAAGATGGCTGAATCCAAGATGGCTGAATTGTTTGGCCCATAACTTCTGACTGGATGGATGGAGTTTTTCCAAGATTTCTTTTAGCTTTGTTTTCTCAATAGTACTTTGTTTCATCTCTGCCCCAAAAGGCAAGCCCGCTTCCAGCATTTTCTGTGAGAATGCAATCTAGTTCTCTCTCTCTCTCTCTTTCTTTCTCTCTCTCTCTCTCTTGCTCTCTCACTCTCCTTGCTACTATCTCTGTGCTCCTATCTGAATCCTATTCCCCAAAAATGATGTCCTCGACTGACCTCGCTCTCTTACAAACACATACAAGCACACACACACACACACACACACACACACACACACACACACACACACACACACACAACACACACACACACACACACACACACACACACACACACACACACACACACACACACACACACAGCTACTATCTATGTCTCCCTACCTGAATCCTATTATCCAAAAAAATGATATCCGTGATTGCCCCCCCCCCCCCTCTCTCCCTCTCTATGTCTTTCTCTCTCTCTCTCTCCCCCCTCCCACAC